>NW_023479140.1:0-2443 GCF_013731165.1 Rhagoletis pomonella | reverse complement strand
TTATTCGTTTTGTAGTCCGTATCGTCTACATTTCTTTTAGCTACCGAACTGTAAGCATCGCAGGAGATAAGCCCCAAGTAAATATCTATATACATAAAACCCTTTTCCAACTCAGGAAGTCAATAATACGCATGTACATATGTACATACATTAGGCCAGGTAAATTTGATTTTTTTTTAACTATGCGCATATAGCATAGGAGGATTCTACGTGCAATTCTAAGCAAATTTGCCGAAGCAACCATGGGTCTAAAATCAATTTGGAGTTTGCCAAGTTACGAAAAAAGGTTTCGAAGAAAATGTGAAAAATTTCACTGTTGCACACTCTGATGGAAGTTTCAAGAAACAGATAAGTGCAGAAATGGATTCCTTTTACCAAAAAAAAAACCCCTATGGTCGAAAAAAATCACCCATAGAATTCGACCCGCCCTAACATATGTACATACATACATGCGAACACAATGACTCAAACAAGTGTTCACATGTAATTTTTTTCTTTTTTAATATTCGCAATGGTTTTCAAGTAAATTTTTGTTTATAATTTTTTTCTATAAAAACAAGTTTTCATCAAAGTTGCGAACTTTTTAAACTGAATCTCCAGAGCATTTTTGGGGTATGCAGTTTTATAGCCAATACAATTTTAGGGTAAATTTCAAGCGACTAAAAAATCGCGTCGGTGTTTAGTGTTTTTTTATGGCTGGCTTTTGCGGGTTTTTCATATAACAAGTGCAATTTATAAAAACTGGCATTGGTTTTGTGATTGTTTTTTTTTTGCAAACGGTCTTACGCATTTTCTTCCACAAAAAAATTATTTTTATGTATGTATGGAAAAAAGCTTAAAACTTGCATTTTATTACAGCCAAAAATTTTCTAGACATTCAGATTAAAATGTTCGAAATTTTATTGAGAAGTTTTGTATAAAGTTTGAAATTTTGATTTACATACATATATGGCATTGGTTAATGCATTAACAACATTTTAAAAAAAAAGATATATATAAAAAAATTTTACTTAAAAAACATTGTGAGTATGTATTTTAAAAAATCAACATGTGAACATTTGTTTGAGTCACTGTATACGTATATTTATATGAATGTATGTATAGTTACGTAAAAAAAAGTTATCTATTAAGTGCATTCTTATCTACTTTAATTACTAATTTAATTATCTAGGAAACAGCTTATTTTAATAGTTATCTCTTGATAAGAATGCAACCATGTGCATTAGGGCGCCACATACTATGTACATACAAAAAACGTAGAGGGTTTGGTTTTATGACTTATGACATTTTATGACTTGCAACGAAATATTTTGCGACATTACAGCGCCATTCCAAAGCTAGGCAGCGTTGAAACTCTCTTAAGAATCGAGGCATTTTTAAAACCTGGAGATATAAGTTTGATCTTTAAACGATACATAGAAAAAAATAATAAATAAAAAAATTTAGCTTTGTTACTTTTTAAAAAATATATATGTATGTATGCGTGTTATCATTTCATTTAATGAATACTGCAAAAATAAATTACTTGACAACTCTTCTGATACAGTTAAGGTAATTATTGTGATAAAAAAAAAATTATCACAAACAAAATGTTCGACCATGATTTATTTACATATAGAGAAGAAAATGCGTGGAGCCATCAATTCAATTCAAATTCAAATTCAAATTCAATTCAAAATTTATTAGGCTATAAGCAGTTCGAAATTTTGATAATTATTTTTTTGAAATTTTTGTAATATTTGTACCGAGTTTTATATGTGGATTTATATGGGGTTTAATATATAATGAGCTAGACTTTTATAAAAAATTAATAAACTTAAAAATAGGACTAAAGCAAACTATGTAGTCAAAATTTGTCAAAATGTCACAACCCTATTTTGTGAGTCCCTACTGTATGTACATAAGTATCAATCAACTGACTGGTTTAAAAACAACTATTGTTTTTATATTGAAGAACATGTATCATGATTTGAATGAAAAATTGTATTTAAATTTGTATTTTGTATTTTAATTCAGTTGTAATTTACAACTAACAAATCTTATTTACATTGATAGAATTTAAAATAGCTTGGACATATGTATGTATTTATGTGCGAAGTGTGTATCGTATAGATATTTTGATGGACTTTGCACTTATTTTCGTTCATTAAATATGCAAACATTGCTTGTAAGATATATGCATGCCTGGTTTTCTAATTAATATGATTACATATTTGTATTGTAAAACTTGAAAAAACGACGTATTTAATATGATGACTGCATTTAAAAAATTCTAATTAAAAACATATGTAAGTACATACTATGTACAGATGTTTCTATTTGAAATCAACCATTATTGACCTTGACTATTATATTACGATAAATTGCGCTATCATTAAATTTAATTATTTTAGAATTTTTTTACACTCACATGAATTAATGAAATTCACTCAATGCACTCATT
>NW_023479139.1:0-2443 GCF_013731165.1 Rhagoletis pomonella | reverse complement strand
TTACCTGGTATTCGCATTAGCCATACTCTTTTTAGCAATGCCTTACGAAAAGTGACACGATTCCCTATTAGCGCCGAAGATTAGCACATTTCATAATTAGCATCGAATTGAAATTTAAAAATAATATGGAATTTGGAAAAAATGCTGTTTTATAACTGCACTTGAAAATCTTAATTATCTATTATAAAATAAATTGTCTATTACTAAGTGAGTTAATCAATATTCACTAACAGACTGCTTTCTAACAAACCAGCTGGCAGCTAAGTCACATGCAACCAACATTCCAATTTTTAACTAATTTTCATGTTCTATTGTTTGTAATTTTAAAATGTCTCAGAAATTCACACGCAGTAAGAAATTTCTATTGCTATTTTACCCATTGTTTGTAAGAGATGAGCATGTCATACATACATTTATATTAAAAAGGGGTTTTCATTAAAACTCGCTAAATTTAACGCACATAGGAATGTTTGTAGTAGATATCGTTGATTATATCGCATATTCGCATAAAAAAATATCATATCATATGAATCCAATGACGCTGAAAGTTTATCAAGTTTAAGGTGTGAAAATATTTACATATATATTTAAAAAAAGGGAAAAACCAAAAATGGTTTGCTCGCATTGAAAGCGCCTTTAGCTTTTTTTGAATTGTATCTCGCCCACGTGGGCGTATACGTAACCGACTGCAATCGACTGGCGGTGATGACACTTTGTTTATTGTGCGCTCAATGCTGTACGCCTAATTAGTGTATTTAGCAAATGCAAACAAAAATAATACAAAAAGGAAAAACAAAAGTAAAAAAAAAGAAAAAGATAAACAAAAAGAAAAAGAAATACAAACAGAAAAAGATAAACAAAAACAAAAGGGAAAAGAAAAAATGAAAACAAAAAGGAAAAGAAAACTTAAAACAAAAACAAAATGAAAAGGAAAAATTAAAACCAAAAGGAAAAGAAAAAATGAAAACAAAAATGTATGTAAAAAATTAGAAAATGTATGTATTAAAAAAATTAAAAAGTGGCTCAACTCTTATTAAAAAATGCATTACCAAAAATATTATCAAAGTGCAGCTGGATTTTGCAGCAACTTAAAACTTGCGCCCGCTTTATTATAATAATTATTCCAAAAATTCAGAAAAAAAAATCTGAAATGTTGCTGAGAATAATTTGTTGAATTTTTTTAATCGTAATACAAAGTTCGAAATTTGGACTTATATGGTTTTTATTTTATAATGAGCTATTCTTTCCTAATAAATTAATGAACTTTAAACAAAAAAATTTGGAATTTTTTCTTGGCCAATTATAGGTTTCGCTTTCTTAAATTTTTCGTAGACACCTACATAGGTATGTATCTAGATTTGGCAAAGAAAATTTAAATATATCTACTGGAATAATCAAAATAATAATAATTTACTCATATTAGGGTGGTACGTTAGGGTACTCCCCTTTAAACAATTTTCTGAGTGATCAGAATTTATGAGTCTAAAATGAGTATTTCCTTCGCCATATTATGTTTCTGAGGCCAGTCAATAAGCCTAACTAATTTCGGACTCTTTTGGTGTCATAAATTCTGAGTTGAACCAAAGTAACAAAATTCACGTAGAAGTAAAAGCTTTTTAATAATCAGAATTATAAAGAATATTTGTTTTTAATACTCAGAAAGCGTCATATTTCAGACTCTACAGACTTGGACTTGTATTGACGTTTCCTTCTAAGAATCTGACACTTTTTTGAGCTCATAATGAGGGTTACACCTCAGAGTTTTGAGAATTTTCTGACTCTAAAATGAGTGCGATTGTTTATAGGGTTGGGTTCAATGAACTTTGGAGCAAAAACATTTTTTTTTGAAACTGCCATGCAAAAATAGGGTGACCCGATCGAAAAAAATTTCCACACGCTTGTAGTCAAGGGTCCACCCATTATTTTAACACCTTACTTTTGTAATTTTTGTAGAAAGGTGTTCTCTGCAAAAGGTGTTCAATGAGGCAAAGACATTGATGTATCACAATTTAAAATCCGACTATAAATGCCGAAGATATGAAGAAAAATGTAATTGGGCGGCTTCTAGGGTTGTCCAAAAGAACATTATTTTTTTTTTTTGTAAATGCTTTTCAAAAACACATTATATGAGGGGGTGTACGGTGAACTTTTCTTTTTTTGCCTGTAAGGCGAGATGCTCTAATATATATATATATATATGATACATAAATACGTATGTTTGTCTAAGTTTAAATCATAAATTTGTCCGTTTCTGCGAAGGCGATAAATCACTTGGCGGCTCCCTCTCATTGCCCGCACGACACCAATGCCTAGGCGCCGTTGGCCAAATAATGATAAATATATTTTAGCTCGCAGAACTGATAAGCTTATGTAAACTATGATCAATTGCAGTTAAATTAACGTTTTGTTCGTATGTAAGTATGTAGTTATCAGGGTGCGAATG
>NW_023479138.1:295-2443 GCF_013731165.1 Rhagoletis pomonella | reverse complement strand
ACGACAGCAGTGAACCTTCCCACGCTGTTTGGTCCACCAATACATACGCGTGCGAACAACAGCGAAAATTTTTTCTACCTAACATTCGCGAACGCGAACTATCTGGACTGGTTTTATGCTTCTCGTTCGCGAAGGAGAATCAATACAGAATATTTGATACCTTCACCTTCGCGTATAAAATCATAAATATATGTTCGCGAACGTTCATATATGAATATTTCCGAACCCTGATTATAACAAGCTGAACGGACGCACATTGTATAGCAACTTTACAATCTATGTTACCATTTTCCACTCGGAGATCGATTTTGATGGTGGCCCCATGCTATTGAGGGAATCATGTAACTTCTTCCAAAATGCAAGCACTTTCTCTTTGTCATAGTGTTGACCAAAAGAGTCAACTGCGTTTTGTTAATAGACCTTAGTATAACAGATTTGTTAAAATTAAGTAAAACTATTAATAAAGTATGCTCACATTTTATTGATAGTTGTTCCCCGCTAACAATTTTGCGAACAAATCTTGTGGTTTCGTATGAAAAAAATTACAATTATGGTTAGGGAAATTTTTCGAATATGGGGGACTTTTCCCATGTGAAGTTCACAATAAGAAAACACTAATCAGGGAACTTTCCCATTGAGAATGGCATTCGAATGAAGTTTGCAATAAGGCTGAATAATTAAAAATAAATACACTGCCGATGACAACATTCTAGCAAACGAACGCTGCGTATTCACAATACAAATGGTGATCAGGGCCGGATATACTTAAAATGGCGCCCTGTGCCCTGTGAAAAATGCCGCCGTTTTATCTTGAACCTACATGAATTATGCAAAACATATTTACGCATACAATTCACAACTGAAATAAGTAAATGCCAAACATGTAGTTGAATTCATTCATTGGTTAATTATAAGAGAATAATCATATTTACATATTAGTGTCCGACCGAAGGTTCTGCTTCGGTGTTCGGCTGATTTTTTATCTTCTTCCGAATAATTAGGCAATTCACAAGGTGTTGTGTTTGCCGTGAAGTTACATTAGTTCAGTGGTTAAAATTGTTGTGGTTCACATCTCTAGAATTGTTGCAGAAATGTCGTAAAATAGTGGACCATTTTCATAAAAGTGAATCAGCCAGCAGATATTTAAAATCCGATTAGTAATTATTACATTTACCAACAAAAAAAAAAATAGTACAAGATCTTCGAACTAGATGTAATAGTTCTTTTACCATTTTGGAAATGCTCTTAGAGCAAAAACGAGCGATTAATATGTTTGCGGTTGAGAGTTGTTCTATAAATACACTGACTGCGGATGATTGGGCGTACATAACTAAAGTTTTAAATTATTTTTTGACCCTGCACTAGGGCTGCCATAATCCTGAACCCATCGACCAGGACACTTATTCCCTATAGCTACGGTTTGTTTTTTTTTTTTGGTTCTGGCGTTGCATTATTGGGAAGTATTTCCTGATATTATAAGCAATATAGTTTTGTGGCACCATCCGTAGAGCTGAATGATTGATGATGATGAAATGCTCAAGTTCTCATTTTTTTTCCAATCATAAAAGAACAAATTTCTCTTGACGGTGATGTGAGTTGGAAAAATATTTTAACGTGGTCTTCAACGCTTGCCTCACCACCATTAGCAAATTTCCACATATCCTACAATCCGCTTCATGATCATTGTTTCCGTTTTGTATATGCATAACCAGGGAACGAATTTTTAGGACCTAAACACCTACAAAAAAGGCAAAATAAAATAACGAAATAGGCTAGAAATGGCAAAATAATATAGGGAAATAGGAAAAATAAAATAGGGAATAGCAATAGAAATCGCAAAAAAAGGCAAAATAAGGCACTAAACCGGCAAAAACCAAAAAAAGTACATTTATTTTACAAGTATAAAGAGAAAAGCTATGAACTAGTTTCATATGAAAAATGTGTGCTTTGAATCTTTGACTGTTTTCTCCTTTCGAGTGTTGAACTTACAAAATTTTAATCTCTTTTATTCGATTTTCGCGAATAAAAGCCTTGAATGTACTAAACGTGCGCTCGACGTGAGTTGATACAAGTGGGGCCCAATTTAAATATGGAACGTTTAAGACTTTCAGGACTCCACAGAAAGCAAGTTTAAGAGCCAATGGCGTT
>NW_023479138.1:0-285 GCF_013731165.1 Rhagoletis pomonella | reverse complement strand
CATTTTATTGTTGTGAATTTAAAAATTAGTTAGAAAAAATTTCCGCTGTTGTTCGTACGTGTATGTTTTGGTGGACCAAACAGCGTGCGTTCATATATGTAGCTATAAATGGCAGCGATGCCTTCGCGAAGGTTCACTGCTGTCGTTCTCCTTCATAAAGCTGAAATTAGTCAAGAACATAAATCTACCGGTACGTAAACCCGAGTCAGCTGACACGATCTGTCTTACCAGAGCGTCATGTAACTGAAAACTCAACACCGCAGAATTTTTCTGTAGTTAAAGCCC
>NW_023479137.1:0-2444 GCF_013731165.1 Rhagoletis pomonella | reverse complement strand
AGACTGCGAGGCGACGAATTGCCAAATTGGCGCAAAGGCATCATAAAAGAAGAAAAAGGCTGATTTGACCAAAATATATGTGCGGGAGTGGTAGCATTTTGCTGTGTCGCCCGAAAAGCGGACCGTTGCCTATTGGGATATGTTAGGCCTTTCAGAATGCAATAAAAAACATATTTTTAAGTTTCAATTGAAGCTTATTTGGTCTGACAAGACTCAATTAATTGCTTTCAATCAGATGGCTGGACACAAAATAAAAAATTTGCTAATTTGAAATGACCTCCACAATCCGCGGACATAAAGTATCCAAGTCCGTATAATCGAGTACATGAGCTGTGAAAGCAAACTAAGGATATATGGAGGATATACCTCCAGAAGTTTTACAGAGATAAAAAATAAGGTATGCCAAATCGCACCCAGAAACTAAAACAAGCAAAAGGGTACTGAACATTGTGTTAGTAGTTCTTTTTTCTCGTTAAAATTGTTAAAAAGTTCTTAAAAATATATGCGTGCAAAACTGTAACATGTGCCTTAATTTACATTTTTGTCTGCTGGTTTTATTATTGCTGTTGGATTGACTTCAAATCATTATGAGAGAGGAAGTACAGGTGTACTAATAATAACATACAACAAAAGTATGAAAGTCGTTAGAACTTGGAAAGATAGCGATGACTGAAGTAAAAAGTGTTACACCATGTTACAGTTTTGCCCGTCACTGTGTGTACATATCCAGCTGTATAGGGCTTATGCCACAAAGCAACCAAATGCATCTGATCATTCACAGTGTCATGGATGAGGTTCATTGCAACTGAGGACTATCAGGCGCATAATTTCCCGTAAATGGGATGTCCTTCGGCTACTGAAATCATTCGATTTGGCACCATTGGACTTTTTTATGAGGCTACTCAGATGGCCGTTTTTTGTGAATAAACCTCAAACTTTGGACCACTTTAAAAACAACATTCGTTGTCCAGTTTTGGCTAATATACATACATACATATTCCAACGAGTGGTCGAAAATATCTCAAAAATTCAACGCTTGAGGGCAGTCCTGAAAGCCTTTCACTCTTACGTAGACAAAGTGAAGTCCCCTACTGAATGTACAGCTTTTTGAACATAGGTAGTTATTTACATACATATATGTAGTACTTCTATATTGCTAGTAAATTCAAAGTACATTCCCCAACATCAGAGTGTCGATATATTTAAAAAAGAAAGAGAGAATGTACTCAAACTGACATTTTTATTTTTCAAAATTCAGGAGCGGTTTAACAATTTCTTATTGAAAAATAATTCACATGAAAAATTACCAGTTAC
Organism: Rhagoletis pomonella; assembly: GCF_013731165.1. Taxonomy (NCBI): domain Eukaryota; kingdom Metazoa; phylum Arthropoda; class Insecta; order Diptera; family Tephritidae; genus Rhagoletis; species Rhagoletis pomonella. Next base: position 1,130 of record NW_023479137.1, on the reverse strand, counting down.
AAAAGGACTTGGCATCAGTTGGCATTTCCAGTTGGCGTCAACAAGCACAGAACAGAAACGAATAGCGTGCTTTATTGGATTCGGTCAACTATCATATGCCACACAGCTTGTGCAGCATGTGTAAATAAGTTTTGTCTTATGGCGATTTCTTTTCTACAAAAACTGTTGCCTTTCAATGCCCTCTCCTTAGTATTTGTGCGTAGAGGGCACTGAGAAGGCAACATATTTCGGTAGAAAAAAAACGCCATTAGTTAGGAAAAACACCTCCTATTTTCCAATTTTTCAGATATCGAAAATACGAAGAGCTTCGAAAAAAGTTGACATATCGAGCCCTAACCGCAAAAAGTTTAGGATTTTTTTTCAAAACTTACTTCTTGAAGCAGAAATACTCTAGGACCTGGAGTCTAGATGATCAAAAATCTGACAGAGAGTAAATATTTAGAAAACGAAAGCAAATTTTCGCCGAAATGCCGATTCAGAATAGGAAAATAGGCGCAAAGTTGAATGCTTCGATTACGAACCCCCCGCTAATGAGAAATTGGTCATCTAATTTTCTTTTGTGGCGTATGTTTGGACTTTAGGGTGTATGTCGAGAACTTATTTGCACTTTTAGCGGTGATAGCAGTAAGTACACATCATATTCGCTGTAAAAAATTTCGAATTATGTCCATGCGTTCTTCAAGTTGTCAAGTCAACTCCGCACAGGTGCAAAGACAGTCTAAAGCTTTGGTTTTCTCAAAAAGCGGTGCCGTAATATTACGACCGTATCATACCGTACGCTATTCTCAACGCTAATAGCGGTACCGCTTTTATGTAAAGCTAAATGAACGTAACGTAGATTTGTGCTTTTATGTTGTATAGGCATTCATTGCTTTTCACAAAGTTTAATAGGACTTCATCCTCTTCGGCCTTCCATGAACTTTCCACTTTATTATTCAAAATTGATTGATATATATATTAAATGCTTTTATTTTGGTCAAAATAATTGTAAACAAATTTTCTAATACACCGCTACAATTATGACGTTGCCAAAAAACGTTGATAAATAGTTCTACACCGTCACTGTAGCCGTCAGAAATATTACGGTGCCGTCAAATTACATTACGGTGTGTATAGCGAGGAAACCAAAG
>NW_023479136.1:0-2444 GCF_013731165.1 Rhagoletis pomonella | reverse complement strand
TTATTACATTAAAGGGATAACATTTTAAATATTTTCACATTTTCATTTCTTATGCTTCATATTTTTAGCTGACGCGTCATATTATGGCAGCTTGTAGTTGATAACATTTAGCTAAGCGTGATGCTAAGACGGTTATCGGTGTTTTTGTTGTTGGGAGGCAACAACACCTTGGCTTTGCCTTTTTTAGCCTTTATTCTGTTACATATAATTTACACTTTGGCAAAATGGTTTATGAAGGGAAATTTAATGAAGTCGTTTGAGATTTTCAATCTGAAGAGCTCTATGTTATTTCATATTTTTGTTAATTTCCTCCATGACACGCGCCGCGCACAGATAAAACAAAACAAAAAACAACGTGTAGCAAAAATAAGTGCTTAAGCAAAAGCCCATAGCAGCCTTGAGTGCTGAAAATGGATACCGCTGTCGAATAACAACAGGTTTTACAACAAAAAAAAGCGTTCACAGTAGACAACTCAGCAGTCAAGCAGCAGCAGCAACATTTTCCGAAAAAGGGTATTTCCTCCCTTATCGCCCACTAACAATCAGCGACTGCGGAAAAGTAATGTGCATGACAGCGGTTATCGCTGGCGTATCGCTGTGACGAGGCATAAACGCGGCCGTGCACAGTGGCGAATATTTGAGATAAATTTGCGCTAAGCACAAAAAAAAATCATTTTAAAATTGAATAAGGTTAGAGTTTGACACTGTGGGTATTCACACTTGGTATTTTATAGTACAGGCCCGGCCGCAGTGGGGTCTTGGGGGAAAAATCAATTTTTCTTATAATTTGCAACTCGAAATCGTTGACAACACTTTTTACATGAGACGCGTGAGCGACTTATTCTCTTCATTCTCTCATCGTTTAGCAAAATTGAAATATGTGATTGAGTGGGTTTTGGCCACCTCTGTCTTAGAGTCAAAGCTGTTGTGCCTTATACGACCGACGCGAATGAAATAATGTTTTCAACTTTTGCGCCGCCTAAAAACTTATTTGAGATCAACTATGAAAGAAGATCGCCTTAATCTGCTAGCTTCTATCAATATTCATCGCAATCAGGATGTTAATGTTGACTCAGAATTAAAAGAATTTGTATGTGTACATCGGCGAATTGCATTATTGAAAGCAGAATAATTTAGTAAAGAACGCAACATGAGACTTTTCTTTGAGTTGTGATGAATTATATCCACAATTAAATATAATATGCTGAATACTCTAAATAAAACAATGATATTCTTAGTTGTTGTGAATGACTTTAGATAAAATTCAAGGCCAAAGCTAACATATGTAAATTTATTTTCATAATTATTCAGCTAAGCGGTAAGGTTTATCATAAAACTAGGTGAAGCACAAGTTTAGATCATGTAATTATCTACAAAAACCGTTCCGACACTTTTGTTCCTAAGAATCACCATTTCCGGAATACAGCGGTTCAAAAAATTGTGTTCCCCATAACATGAAAAATGTCCACTCTACTTGTGTGATAGTGCAAATGGCGGTTTTTTTTTACGTGGATTACCGGTGGGCCTACTGCACAGCTTTTTGTAGTCCTGTGGAAGTTAATAATATTGCATCACTACGAAAATGCATGCCCGGGTATATTTTTACCTCAGAATGCATTTTTCTCCTTTTCTTATACTTTTCAAAGAAATATGAAATTTTTTCGCAAGCTATTGTTGGTTCAGACATAGTTGAGTATTTTAATGATAAGATGGTTTGATATAACTTATCCTATGCTAAAATTAGTGCGCATCTAATGCTCTTACCTACAAGTTAGAAAAAAAAAAACGAATTTAAAAATTAACAGTTAAAGAAGTATACACTATACGTCGTGTGACGTTGACGGTACGAGTAAGTTGTAGCACCTACGAGTAGTAATTCTACAAACGCATTTAACATACAGCTGGGCGGGAACAATAATGAATTACCTTTTGTCTGTATGTGAATGTTGTTGTCATGTTAATGAACTCCTCTGTTACGTTTTGTTTCTACCATTTCAGTGGGATGTTTAAATTTTAAATAAGTCACGCAGAAGGACGGTCATTCACATTTATCAGCAGACATTCAGTTGCATTTAGCGCTAAAGCAAATACATACATACATGCTAACAAGTGTATATACGTCTGTGCACACTTAACTTTAAGTTTAAGGTAAAAGTTCATTATTTGGTCTTTACGATAATGGCCAAGAAGATAATATTAATTGGTTGATAAAAAAAGCAAGTAGAGAAGCTTGTGTTCCCGTGGGTTTCCACGGGGTTCAAACATTGTAGTGTTAAATCAAAAATGCTATTCACCGCTGCCTTTTCGTTCTCTCGCACTTAGGCTGCGCCTTTTCAATGCTCTTGTAGTACTTAGAATCGAAGGTGAATCTTTGGCTATCAAATCATCCTCTACCTATCTGCACAGATTCTTTTTCCTAAGTCAGCTGCTTGATTCCCTGGTCA
>NW_023479135.1:0-2444 GCF_013731165.1 Rhagoletis pomonella | reverse complement strand
TTTCGTTTGACCCGCCAATTGTGCCGGAGTCTTATTAATGATTTGGAACCGCATGATGGCCAAAATACCTCATTGCCTCTTAATGTACGCGTCTTGGCAGTATTAAATTTTTTGGCAACGGATCGTATCAGAAATGCGTGGGAAATAATTGCAATTTGCCAATGAGCCAGTCGTCCTTTTCAAGAAGTTTGCGGGCTGTGACAAAGCTCATTACAAGTTCGATTGAGGAAGAAAACATAATTAAAACAGGGTATTAAAAGCGAATTAACTTTTATAGAAAAACAGTGTCATCTGAAATCTTGTGTTTTATCAGATTTTTTCGAAAGTTTGGAATAAAAAGCACTGTAGGAGCAATTGACTGCACCCACATCGCTATTGTTGCTCCGCCTTCTAACAATGTAGAACGCCCGCTTAATTTGTATTTAAACAGAAAGGGGTTCTACAGCATTAATGTCGAAGCGGCAAGTTACAATTTCTTTGACAAATACAATTTATATGAGTTTGGTTTCGTAGGTATGCGATCATCGTTTGTGCTTTACATTCCTAAACACAAAATTTCCTGGGGCGACGCATGATTCCGGGATATGGGCAACGTCTGACCTACGGGAGCAACTAATACGTCAGCATACCAGGACTACTGTTCACCAAAGAGAATCTTGGCTTATTGGTGATCAAGGCTACCCATTGGAGCCATGGCTTCTTATGCCAGTAGGAACTCCAAATATCGATAAAGAAAATAAATACAACAAATTGCATCCGTCTGCTAGGAACAGCATAGAAAGAGCATTCGGAGTTTTAAAGTCCCGCTTTAGATGTTTGCTAAAGCACCGAGTGCTTCATTATTGCCACGAAACAACATCACTCATTGTTGCGAGTTGTGTCATCCTTCACAACATAATGACAAAAGCGGGCATTGAAGCGATGGAGGTAGATAACGATGTCGTAGAAGATAACGATGCGGCAATGAATTCCCTTGATTCCTCGCAGTATACCCGCGAAGGAGAGAGAAAAAAATCGAGATATTCAACACTACACTCCTTACTCCTACTATAATCAAATCGTTATTCACGAAAAAATTTAAAAAAATCTTCACTTTTTCACTTTGAACAAAAGTACTTTATTACACTCAAATTAAATGGGTTACGAACTACGTTTACAGTTCAAGATTATAGTTATTATATTATCAGTCTAAAGTACATACAGGGAACCAAATATAAACTGGGACGCGACATTTTAGCAAGTTTTAAATATTTTTCTTAAGTTTGTTTAATGTTTAATATTTTTTATGAAAGTATTACTTCAAAAAAAAAACATATTAATCCAAATTTGAGACTTTTTGCAAAAATTATGAAAATTCTGCCAAATTTCACCAAAAATTTCTAATTTTTTAATCAGCACATTTAGAAAAATATGCAGCTTTGTAGTCCATTAAAATAGAGTTTAATAAGGTGCAAATTGGAAGTAACTACGACTTGCCGTTGATATTTGGCAATTTTTTTTGTTGACAGTGCTCCGCATTTTTCTTCCATATTAAAAAATATTCGAGGAAATGTCTATGAGAAAAAATGCGTGACACCGTCAACAAAAAAAAAATTACAAAAAATCAACCCTAAGTCCTAGCTACTTCAAATTTGACCTTATTTACTCAAATTTAATGGACCCCAAAGCTACATTTTTTCTAATGCTAAATGCTGATAAAAAGTTAGAAATTTTGGTGAAATTTTGCAAACTTTCATTATTTTTGTACGCAGTCGGAAATTTGGATTTATGTGGTTTTTGTTAAGTAATCAGCTATACTTTCATACAAAAATATTAAACATTCAATTAGCCGAAGAGAAAACCAAACAAAACTTGATAAAGTGTCGCGTCGCAGGTTATTTTGCCTCTCTGTATGTATTGATACATATGTATGTATGTTACTTTTTGAAGTATGAACTACTCGACTCAAACTCAGAATTGTACAGTGATGTTTCTAATATGTTCACAATGTTTTTAATTAGGAATTTTATTTGGCATTTTTTTATAAAAGTATGACTCATCTAACAAAATTGAAACTTTAAACTTTATGCAAAAAATAGAAAAATTTAACAAAGTTTCATCAAAAGTACAAACGTTTTAATTAGAATTTAAAGAAAAACTAAATAGTCTACTTAATTTTATATACTAAAGTGCAAGTTTAATATTGCTAAAAGATACTGTTGATTTTTGAAAAATTGTTTGCTGACGGTGTTACGCACTTTCTTCCATGTAAGAAAAACTTTCGAACATATTTTGTAATGAAGAAAATGCGTAACACCGTCAGTAAACAATTTTTCAAAAATCAACAGGATCTTTTAGCAATATTAAACTAGCACTTTAGTATATAAAATAAAGTAGGCTATTTATTTTTTCTATAAATTCTAATTAAAACGTTTGTACTTTTGATGAAACTTTGTTAAATTTTT
>NW_023479134.1:0-2445 GCF_013731165.1 Rhagoletis pomonella | reverse complement strand
AAAAAAAAAAATTGGGTCCACTTTATCATATATATCTCAAGAACGAATTAAGCAATTCCAAAACGGTTTGAAGCTTTTAAAAGGTAAATAAAAGTTTCTATAAACTGTGCATACAACACTTTTTGCTAGGCCCTGTAGATTCAAAGATAACGAACAATCATTACCGATTTTTTCAATTTTTTTTGTAAAAATATAAAAAAAATTGTACTTTGCGGGGAAGGATCTCGAAAACCTTTTATTTTTTTGCAGATTTTTTTTTCTCCCTAAGCTCTGTTGTATTACAAAAAAAATAAGCTATCATCGAAGAAAATCGATGCAAAACTACGTAAGTTAGAAGCGATCAAATAAAAATACCCAGGTTGCGCAACTTCAATGTATGTACCTATACATACATACATATATTAAAGGTATAAAGTGCAAGTGAGATATTATCCGGATAAACGAATAACACCATAACAATGATAACACCTTTTCTTTAAATAAATCAAATAGTACTTTTAATACTCGAATTGTATTATAGTAGGTAGAGTGGTTGCATCGAAAGGAAGAGTGGTTGGGTTCGAAACCTGCTGTAGGCATGTAGTTATAAACATGTATATCCGTCAGTTATGGGTAAGTATGCAGGTAGATTTTCAAAATTATAAGACACAGAAAATTTCTAAAGCCTACATCTAAAACAGGTACTATTTTCTTTTCCCGGCTTGTTATAAAAAGGAACCTTTCTGTCTAGGTAAGATTTGATTTTTTCAATTTTATTCTTGTTCCGAGTATAAATATGAGTTAATGCGCTTTGAAACTTCATAACATCTTCAAGGCTCGCCGGAGATAGTTCAGTTCATAAGTCTAATTTCAAAACCGTGATTTATTAAAAAAAATAAAATGAGTAAAAGGACGCGAGAATTTGAGTGTAATAAGGATCCAGATATGTTCTGTTTCATGTGTGGCCAATATACTATCATAAGACGACGACGAGTGTTCTCAGATCATATCAAAACTTTATACTCCAAGTATTTTGGAATTGAGCCTAAAAATGCTGAAAAACCATGGACACCGAACACTTTGTGTACATCGTGTCGAGTAGAATTGATTCAGTGGGAATCAGGACAACAAACAAAATTTGATACACCAATGATATGGAGAGAACCTACTTGCCATTCAATAGAGTGAAATGAAAGAAACGTTCTGTCACAAGCACAACTTAATGATTGGATAAGAGATTTGGAACTATCCAAGGAAAAGGCCGAGGTCCACACTTCTCGTATGCAACAATTTAAATTTGTGTCATCCGATGTTAAGGTGACATATAGTAGAACTCGTCACGAACCATTTTCCAAACACTATACCAAGAAAGACAGTATATGCTACTGCAACGACATCCCTGGTTTATTCAAAGAGTTTGGTCAAACATATGATTCAAAAGAGTGGCGATTGTTCATAGACGGCAATAAACTGAGTTTGAAGGCTGTATTATTGCATATTGGTAACAAAAAGCCTTCTATCCCGATTGCACATGCAGTAAATACAAAGGAAACCTACGAGGAAATGCAAAAAATACTCAAATTTATCAAATATGAAGAGCATGATTGGAAAATATGTTCTGATCTCAAAGTCGTTGCAATGCTATGCGGTCTACAAAGTGGCTACACCAAGCACTGCTGCTTCCTCTGCAAGTGGGATAGCCGAGCTCGTAAGGACCACTACGTCAGAAAGGATTGGCCGGAAAGAGTCGAGTTTACCGTTGGTGTGGATAACATCAAATACACCCCTCTTGTCAAGAAAGAGAAAATCATACTGCCACCCTTACACATCAAGCTCGGTCTCATTAAAAACTTTGTTAAGGCTTTGGACAAAGAAGGCGAAGCATTCGACTATTTGAAAACAGTTTTTCCAGATATTTCTCAAGCCAAGATAAAGGAAGGTATTTTTGTTGGACCACAAATAAGAAAGTTGATCAACAATAATCAATTCAAAGGACTACTCTCATCAGTTGAGGCAGCAGCGTGGGAATCCTTTGAAAAGGTCGTTGCTTCTTTTCTCGGTAGACACAAAAGCCCTAACTACGAGCAGATAGTGAACGACCTAATCAATAATTATGCGAAAATGGGCGTAAATATGTCTTTAAAAATTCACTTTCTCCACTCACATTTGAGCTTTTTTCCGGAAAATCTTGGCGACGAAAGTGATGAACATGGCGAAAGGTTTCATCAGCAAATGAAATTAATTGAGAATCGATATCAAGGATTCTGGGACGTCGCAATGATGGGTGATTACTGCTGGTTTCTCATAAGAGAAACCGATCCTAAACTGAATAAGCGTCAAAGTAGAACACATAATTATTTCGACAACATAGCAAAATCAAATTAAGATAAAGATTGTTAGAATATAGTATAAACATAAATATTGTATATTTTTCGAGCTCAAGGCCACATGAAAATCGAAACAAAA
>NW_023479133.1:0-2445 GCF_013731165.1 Rhagoletis pomonella | reverse complement strand
AATAATTATAAACCAACTTAATACATACATATGTACATATGTATGTACATACCACTTACACTACATAGATTCTACTATTTAATTTGATCGCTTGCAATTGGAATTCAACAATTAACAAAGGTAAAAAGTATGGAGGTAGACACCGTCCACTCTACATTAGAAAATGTATTCGATCCACCGTTATATTCACCAATGGATTACATAAGTCGTATGCGACAGGCGAGGCCATCACATCCTTATATTGTTAATTATTAAGAGTATACATATGAAATTATTTGTTGAATATACGAGCTTTCATCATATCACCTATCGAAACTATGAAAAAGTGCATTGGGTCAAGTTAATACGCTGACCGAAAAAACAGTTAGCATCTCTGGTAATTTCATGGTTTGTACAAAGTATGCGTCCACTCAGCACTTTGCATTAATTTTTATTACAACAATCCAATAAAAACGTTTCTGACAATTTTTCATTACATAACAGGAGCAATGGGCAGATGTAGTTCAGGTTTATTGTGGGTACCTGCCGTGGTATACGGTCTAAACTCCACAGAGCCCGTTAAGCTCATAGAACAATTCATACCTTAATCATTGCTCTGAAATGCAAGCACTTCAGTACCAGAGGCAGTGTGGGGCGGACACACTTACCACCTTGGTAAAGCCGAAACCTACCTAAATCTCTGCCGTTCTTTGTGTCCCGGCATCCGGTTGCAATGCAACTCCACATTGAACCCTTGCGAGTTCTACCCGCATTTAGGTATTAAACCACAGCCCTCACTACCTCACTGAGCAGACTGGAGTAGTGCTCGCCAGCCAGACTTGCTTGACCAGCTCGAGTCACGCAACCTACTAAACATACCAGAATACACATGCTTGACCGCACAACTAGTAAGATTTGCTTTTTTCTTTTACACTTTTCCACGGTTCCCACAAAATTTACACCGTGTTTTACAACATTTCCGACATTGTCAACGTTCCTTCACGTTATCCAACATCTTCCCAGCTCATTTCCTCATTCATTCTGCTCGTCTCGCTAATCTCACAGGTCCTACTAGCCATACTGGGGAGCGCCTTCCAGCCCGGGTCGACAATAGGCATGGAAATTGCTCCTTTTCAGGTTTTCTACACCCGTTCGAATAGTTTGACGAGCCACATTCTTCCTTGCAAATCTTACCAGCTGTACGATCCTACATGTACATCTAGCCTCATTTACAATTGACTATTCCCATTTTAAATTGTTCAACTGACTATTCCAGGGACTGAAAATGACAGTTATTTTTTGTTTAGATGTAATAAAAGTCCGGGGCAGAATAGTGTCGTAAAGTTATCAATGTTCCCTCGATCCCAGGGCCTCCTGGACAAGAATCCTGGATTTGTTCTTATCCAAATTAAACAAGTTTGGTATCAAATGAAAGAGGACTGAAATAGCTTTAAAACAGAAATATATCAACGAGGGTTGCCACCTATTTATATATTTTTTATAATTTAATAATATTTGTTAGGCCAAAACAAAAGTCTTAACTTTTAAAACAGATGACAACCCCATAACAAAATATTTCATCTAATCCCATCCAGACGTATCCGACAGAAGAGGGGTCTCTAGCGTGGTGTCTGTTTTTCATTTCACCAAATTCCCAATTATCGTAGACCGCTAAAAAAGTTCTAACTTCAAAAAATGGCATTGATTATTAAATAATTTGAATTATATTTTTTTGCTGGTTGTAACTCCCTTCGAAAAAATAAAACTTTATTGCACATTCTACAGACCAAGACCTTTAATTTGATACCTCATTTTTGAAAATCGAACGAACGGTGCAGATCTGATGACCTGGACAAAAAATTGCTTCGCCTATTATACATACATATAAGATTATAAAGAATATATATAAATAGGTTGCAATCTTCTTTTAGATATTTCTGTTTGAAAGCTATTTCAGTCCTCTTTCATTTGGTACCAAATTAGTTTGATTTGGATAAACGGTTTGTTTATTATTAGGAAAGGACTTTTATTTCGGGCTTGAAAAATATTTGGCCAAGTTTAACTGTTATAACTTCACTAAATAAATTAAAGTCCGGGTTGACCGATTATTCTATTGCAAATAAAATAAAAGTCCAAAGTCAACTTTTTTTAAGTACTTTTTTATAAAAGTCCGGGTCCCTGAACTATTCTCATTTACAACTGGCGCTTTCATATTTAAAACTAGCGCTTTCGCATTTACAACTAGAAATTTATTAATTAATTTGGCATTGTTTTCCAGAATCAAGGCCGCCATTCCGATTGGCCAGAAGTCAACCATCGCCGAATCCGACAAGGACAAGTAAATGACTTAATTATTAAAAATATTAACAACAGCAATTTAATATTATCATTGCAATTATTAAAACTTAAGAAAACCCAACTAAAGGCCTTAAATAAAAGGCGTATACACTCTTTCTCACACATAAA
>NW_023479132.1:0-2445 GCF_013731165.1 Rhagoletis pomonella | reverse complement strand
AGCCAGAAAATTACTTTTTTCTTTTGCTTCATCTTGTCAGATCTTGTCTAGTTGGATCATGATAAACTATACAAACTTTACTGTGGGCAGTTCGGTTGTATTCATAATTCAATAATACAAGGTTAGATAATTATTGACAGCTGCGGTTTGACACTCCCGAGGTTCAAAAAGTGTGAGTGTATTGCAACTGGAAAGTAGTTTATTGATAGTGTAACGGCCAAGTTACTGGAAATCCTTCCTCAATTTAAGCATGAACCAAAAATACAAGATCACGTAAGAACGCGACGTTTTATTTGTAACTGGTTTTGAGAAAAAAGTTTGCGAAAGCGGGTTCGCCAGCTGAGCGTTTGTTTACATCACAAGCACCACTATTTTACACTTTTATTTAAGTAAAGAAGAGTTAATTCAACATGACAACACATTTTCAAGCATTTTATTGCATCAATTTACCTAAATTGTGCGCTTAAAGTGGCTGACAATAATTTTTAGCTAATTTTGGTTTTCGTTGTTTTCTTTGCTTTGTTTACTTTTCGCTCGTTTTCCAGTGAAACAAGATGGCGTAGAACCCGCTAAAAATCGACTTTTTTCACTCTCTTGTTCTTACGCGATCTTGTGTCTTTCGTTCATGCAATTTAATGCAGCGTTTTTGCTGCATTTAAAATGCAACATTTAGCACTCTCGAACATATGTTTTCGAAGAACGTTCATGCTACCGCATTTAGCAAATGTACATTTACGCGAGTTCGAAATCGTATGCTTTTGACGAACAGCCGTGTTCCAGTCGCTTATTCAGATCCGTATCTATGACGATCAATTCTCACGCAGAAGATAATGTGCACAAACCCTACTGAAAAGGAAAAATAAATTTTAAACCAAAACTTCAATACAAAAAATTGAATTGTTTTAACCATGACCGACCATTTGTTTATGTATATATTAATTTGTCGGTGCTGTCAATTAAAATTTCCTCACTTAATTAGGAAACAAAACAAACAGAATTGATCACAAATTGATCCAGATTTCTATCAGCATCACATCGATATTGAACTTTCTTAACTTTTCTTTATCCAAATAATGTAAAATAATAAATGAAATCTCGATCGGCGATCACTGAAACGCAGCTAGCCACTGTATACTCGAAAATGCAATGTTGCCACTTTATCTCATTAAACCATGTTCGAATCGTGGAAATTTTGGAAGATCACAGGGTTGCTTTTAGCATTTAGATTCTTAATGCAAAAATGGAATTGCATTTAGTTCCATTTAGGTGACGAATTTTGTATGGATAAAGGTACATTTAGAGTAGCATTTAGAGCTAAATGTGCTTTTACGCGTAACAGTAGCTACACACGACGAGCATATCCGCGCACATGCGCGGCTTGCGGGTCATGCTTGTCGTTTGTAGGGCGGTTTGCGCGCATGCTCGCCAAAAATCAAAAAATTTTGATTTTCAGCGAGCATGCTCGTCGTTTGTAGCGTGGTTTGCGAGCATCGCATTGGAAACAAAAACAACAACCTCATTTTGTGTTGATGCTTCCAATGTGCACATCGCGGATAAATGCATCCAAGCCATGTGCGTTAATTGAATTTTTGATAAATGAGGTTAAATTACTATATGTATATGTATGTACATACATATAAGTAAAATATAAATAAATTTAAGTAACACATACATAAAAAACGCTAAGTCATAAGTATTTCAATTGCATCATCCGCGTCTTTCCTTTCCATGTTTACGCTTTGAGTACAAAATCACTTATGAGCCGCTCGCCGTTTGTAGCAAACGACAGCCAGCATGTTGGCGCACATGTGCGCGGATATGCTCGTCGTGTGTAGCTACTATAAATAGAGCGAAATACACCACACAAGCGGCTTGTCAAACATACTTTTCCCATTTTGCCATAGACCATGCAAACATGAGTCGTTCAAGCACAGAATTTTAGTTTTCTTTCGGTTAACAATGTAAAACATTTTAGTTTTCTACCATTATTCTCCCTTACGCCTTCACTTGGTGAAATTTCAGTTGCAATTGAGGCGATTTTACCATCCACATCGCAAGCGGTTTGATCAAACGTCAACGTGGCGGCCAGAAAATCAAAAAAATTTGATTGTTGCTCAAATTTCCCTCAAGCGGTTTGTCAAACCTTCAAACACCCCATAGACAGCACAAATGGCTTGAAGCAAAGGGAAATTTCGCTTGGTTTGTCAAGCCGCTTGTGTATTTCGCTCTTAAGCAAAAACAGCCCATAAGTGCAAAAGGTTTTAAGCAGCGAGAACGAAAGCATAGCGAATACGTTTTCGATGTTCGCATTATGAGAGTCCAAGATGTATTGACGAAATGTATGGATCACGTTTTGTAAGTGCTACAGGGTCAATATATATTGACAATATTGCGATCGGCGATCCAGATTTCAAAATTTTTAGAAATTTTGCGATATGGATCACG
>NW_023479131.1:2119-2445 GCF_013731165.1 Rhagoletis pomonella | reverse complement strand
TTAAAAGCGTGTATTTATTTAAACGGCGGATAGATATTGATCCCACAAATTGGGGGCTCGTCCGGGATCTGTCGTTTATTTCCCAATCGAATAAATTAAAAGTTATTAAAATTTCGGTTCGACGTTGCAGCAGACAGCGAATATTTTTCACATGTGAGACTCGCGGCAGCACATCGCTTTAACGTGCATAACGAGCAAACAAGCAACAGAGGAGTTCCGTGTCTTCGTTTATGTAAAAGCGTCAACTTTTACATAAAATTATTTGATTCGAGCGTGTGGCGTGAAGAAATTTTATCACGCCAAACCAAAGCGAGGCCAGCAGCGGT
>NW_023479131.1:0-2109 GCF_013731165.1 Rhagoletis pomonella | reverse complement strand
CCAACGGGTTGCAGTCAGTTCGCCGAACAAGGTTCGACGGAGGTCGGATCGAGAAGTTGTAATTGGAGCCGTGTTGAATGGCGTTGCAATAGGTTCGAGCCGAACGGAGTCATTCCAACGCGTTGTGTCGACGAGAGTTTGATATTGAGTTGCGGGAGCGGTTGCAGCTGGCAAGTCGAGTTGAGCAAAGTAGCAAGTGGTTTGGTGAGAGGCTGTGGAGATAGCATGCTCCATAAGTTGCAATTGATATTTTATTATACGTAATATATGTATGTACACTGTTTGGCATTTCTGGTAACATCGCAGACCTGTGAGTGAACTAACACAAGATTGAGTGAATTTGAAAGTCGAACTGTCGCATCGAAAGGTTGGATGCTTGATAAAGCGAGTCCATACTCGTTGTTACAGTGTCATTAAATTTTGATCTTTAAGAAATTCTGTGTTATTAGTGATTGATTGTCAATTTAGTTTGTTAAAATCGTTGTGCCATGTTTAAAATATTTTCGAGTTGAAATTAAATATTGATGCTAGTTGAGTTGATGCAATCAAGCCAGAGGTGTCTAACAGTTTTGATTTAAGTAAAATCTAGTCGAAACTATTAAGCCGGAATTTCGGAGTGTTAATTTAAATGAAATGTATTTAAGGCAGCTAAGCCAGATATTTCGAAACTTTTAATTTACACTAGCTCAAATTTAGCTAAGGCAATTAAGCCGGAGTTCGGAAATTTTGATTTAATGCTTTAAAGGTTTTCAGTAAAATCAATCGAATTGGAAGTTAAAACAAAACGAAAAAACCCGATTCCTTGTACTTCTTTATAAGAAACTAAAACTGTATCCGAATTGAAGTTACATTTAATTATATTTAGTATTGTAAACGACCTCGACATGGACGTTAACGAAATTTTATCCTTGAATTTGAACAGCCTTAGGGAAAAACTTACAGATTTGGGGTTATCGACTAGGGGACGGAAACATGAACTACAAGATGTTCTTTTAGAACATTTCGGCCATTCGAGAGAGGAAGGCGAGGATGTGAGTTCCGACTCGGAGGAAGGTTCTGAAAATAGGTCGGCTAATGTACAAACGTCAGTTCATAGCCACTTTAGTCTTCGCGATATCGAGGACGCGTTGTCCTCATTTTCGGGGTGTGGGCAACCTGGTTTTGATCAGTGGTTGGAGGAATTTGAGGATAACGCAGCTGTCGTTAATTGGAATGATGTTCAAAAGTTTATCTACGGGAAGCAGTTGCTCAAGGGGGCAGCGAAAATATTTGTAAGGAGCCAGAGGGAAGTTAAAGATTGGAACTCGTTAAAGTCCATCCTTAAGAAAGAGTTTGGGGTTAAGCTTACTGCAAACGAAATGCATCGCAGGCTGAAGAATAGGCGTAAAAGGGCAGATGAAAGTTTTTTGGAATATCTCTACTCCCTAATGGAGATTGCGAGTCAGATAAAGATAGATGATGAGAGTATCATAGAATATTTTATCGAAGGTATTCCTGACACACGCTCGAATAAGCAGATCCTTTATCAATCTCTCACTATAGAGGACCTCAAGGAGAACCTGCGCGTTTATGAGAAGTGTCATGGACAAATCCAGGATATGGGAAGAGGATCTTCCATTCCACAACCAATTAGAGAGAAAGGTATCGCCAAGAACGAGGCGCATAGCACCAAGTCATGTTTCAAGTGTGGGAAAGTAGGGCATCTGGCCAGGCAGTGCACGAAATCGGCGATTCGATGTTTTAGGTGTAGTCAGGTTGGCCACAAGGCAAATGAATGTAGACAGGCAATACCGCGAGGGGAGAATAAGTTTGAAAACAAAAGGCTACATGTAGTTACCGATGGTGAAGAGCAATCACGAGCGAAACAGATATCAAAGGGTGCGTGCCTATTCCGAGATTTAGAGATCAACGGGTATAGATTTTCGGCTCTGCTAGATACGGGTAGTGATATTTGCGCTATCAGATATGACACCTTAGTTAACATCGGATACGTTGATTTACAACCAATGCTCAAAACTCTGACCGGGATTGGTAACCAAACGATCCAAACTATTGGATGTTTTACCGCGCTCATGGAGTTGGATGGGGTTGAAGTTAATATCGAATTTC
>NW_023479130.1:0-2445 GCF_013731165.1 Rhagoletis pomonella | reverse complement strand
TACGCACACTCCGAGGCCCAAACATCGACTCGGACCACTATCTTGTTACAGCCAAGATACGCACCCGCCTCTGTGCTTCAAAAAATGTGCGCCCAAATATGCAAGGAAACCTTAACGTCGAAAAGCTGCAATCACAACAGACAGCCAGCGCTTTCGCTACCCGGCTCTCACACCTGCTCTCAGAGAGCACTCTTCAGCAAACCGACATATGCGAGCTGCAATGAAAAAAGATGCCGCCTACAGGGCCACGCTGCGATCGGGTGCAACGCGCGAGATGTATTTGTCGCAAAAGAAGAGATGGAAAGAAATACGTGAGTGCGAAGAGCTTGAAATGCTGGCCGACAGGAGGAATTCCCGAACATTTTACCAGAGAGTTAGGCGACTTACGTAAGGTTTAAATACCGGGGCGCGCTTCTGTAAGAACAATAATGGGGACCTAGTAACTGATGTCCAGAGCGTACGTAAATTATGGAGGGAACACTTTTCCGCCCTACTAAATGGTAGCAGCACGGAAAGTTGTGGAGAAGAAGAGCCCAAACCGGAAGTCGATGATGACGGAGTCGACGTTCCACCGCCTGACTATGACGAGGTACGTATAGCAATAACGCGGCTGAAAAACAACAAAGTCACTGGAGCTGACAGCCTGCCAGCTGAGCTATTCATGTACGGTGGCGAGGAGTTGATAAGGTGCATGCATCAACTCTTGTACCGAATATGGTCAGATGAACGCATGCCCGACGACTGGAATTTAAGTGTGCTCTGCCCAATCCACAAGAAAAGTGACCCCGCCATTCGTGCTAACTACCGCGGGATCAACCTTCTAAGCAAAGGTTACAAGGTCTTATCGAGCGTATTGTGTGAAAGACTGAAGCCCACCGTCAATGAACTAATTGGGCCTTATCACGGTGGCTTTAGACCTGGCAAATCCACCATAGACCTGGTATTCACAATACGCCAAATCTTGGAAAAGACCCGCGAGAAAAGGATCGACACTCACCACCTATTTGTCGAGTTTAAAGCCGCTTTTGACAGCAATAAAAGGAGTTGCCTATACGCCGCTATATATGAATTTGGCATACCCTCAGAACTCATACGGCTGTGTAAAATGACGTTGAGCAATACCACGAGCTCCGTCAGAATTGGAGAAGACCTCTCCGAGCCGTTCGCCACAAAACGGTGTTTCAGACAGGGCGACTCCCTTTCATGTGACTTCTTTAATCTGATGTTGGAGAAGATAATTAGAGCTGCAAACTGAACGGCGTAGGAACAATTTACTACAAGAGCGTGCAATTGCTGGCTTATGCCGATGACATCAGCATCATCGGTAACAAAAACCGTGAAGTCTGCTCTGCCTTTTCCAAGTTGGATAGGGAAGCAAATCGAATGGGTCTGGTGGTAAACGAGGACAAGACGAAGTATCTCCTGTCATCAAACAAACAGTCAGCACATTCGCGCCTTGGCACCCACGTCACTGTTGACAGTTACAATTTCGAGAAAGTAGGGAATTTCGTTTACTTGGGAACCAGCATTAACACCAATAATAATGTCAGCATTGAAATCCAACGTAGAATCACTCTTGCCAACAAGTGCTACTTTGGACTGAGTAGGCAATTCAGGAGTAAAGTCTTCTCGCGACGTACGAAAACCACGCTCTATATGTCGCTCATCATACCCGTGCTGGTATATGGCCCAGAAGCATGGACAATGACAACATCCGATAAGGCGGCTCTTGGAGTGTTTGAGAGCAAGATTTTGCGGAAGATTTACGGGCCTTTACGCGTTGGCGACGGTACCGGTGAGTACCGCAGACGATGGAACGAGGAGCTGTATGAGCTTTACAACGATATGGACATAGTGCGGCGAATTAAAATACAGCGGCTCCGCTGGCTTGGTCATGTCGTTCGAATGGACACCGACGCTCCAGCTCTGAAAGTATTCAACTCGGAACCCGCTGGTGGTAGCAGAGGAAGAGGGAGGCCCCCAATGCGATGGGAAGATCAGGTGGAGGAGGACTTGGCTTCACTTGGCGTTTCCAATTGACGTCAGTTGTCACAGAGGAGAAACGACTGGCATGCTTAGCTGAACTCGGCCAAAATCGCTTAGGCGGTTACAGCGCCAAAAAAGAAGAAGAAGAAGTTCTAAAGTTATAACAATATTATGATGACACCCACGAGCGGTCGCTCGCCTCTAGATGACAAATATTTTTACTGGGCACTTGTACAAGTAATTTTGGAAGTAATATTAAGTGAAATGTTGAAATGCATGAATTTATCAGTGTTATTATGTGCAGGCAATTTTTTAAATTTCAAATTAGTTTAACGTAAAGCGAAAAAATCAATTCAAAATTGACACCAATACCAATGAAGTACATGTGCATGGTTGGGGCGGAAATGCCACCTAAATGTATAATAATAATAATAATAGATTGGCGCTTACACATATGTT
>NW_023479129.1:0-2446 GCF_013731165.1 Rhagoletis pomonella | reverse complement strand
AAACATTAAATTGTTGTGTGATTCATTGTTCTCAAATGCTTAAGGAGTGGTCGGGCCACGCCCAGTTTTCAAAAAATTTTACGAAAAACTAATTTTCGCTTAAGATCCATTGAAAAGATTATTTTGGAGGAAATATTTAAAAATTTGTTAACCGCACTGTCCAAAGATGTGAAAATCCTTACATACACATATACAAATTCGTGGCCGTATTTTAGGCAAAATTATTTTATGTATTTAGCATTTTCAACGAACTTTATGAAGAATGTTATCTAACGATCACGCTTTATGCCAACCTGTTATGTTTTAGTCTGAAATTTTGAAGCCATTCACGCAAAAACTTATTCAGAAATATTTGTTATGTTTTCAATATTTGCAAAGGCACGCAGCTCTAAAAGATCTTATTTTTATCTTTAAATAGCAATTACCCGGCGTGTCGCTGCGCATTAAATGTATTCTTGTGTTGTAACTCTCCCAAAACTTGTATGGCCTCATTTATAAAATATATTTTGTTGAGAAATCACTTTCCTTATTAACTAAATATGGCAACCTTATCATGGTTACTTTTGACATTAACTATGGAGTTATTTTTCATTTTGGTTTTTTTTCTTCCGCCCATTTTCCTTCCTTTTACATTTTGAGCTCTCACGTGATTAGACGTATTCTACATTGTGCATTACATATATTTATACCCGAGCGTACTTGTGCACAAGGGTATTATAACTTTGCTGACATAACGGTTCTTTGTAACAGCCGAAACGAATCGACCTAGATGTAGACAAATGTATAAATAAATGATCAGAATGAAAAGAGAAATCGATTAAGCGGTGACTGTCTGTCCGTCCGTCCGCCCGTCTGTGCTCAAGATAACTCGAGTAAAAATTGAGATATCTTATCGAAACTTGGTACGTGCACATTTTTTGGGCGTAGGACGGACCGTATTGAAAATGGGCAAAATCGAACAATAACCACGCCTTCCTGCCATATAACGCTAATTTTAAGAAATACGAAAACTGCGATATTTTAGTAACTACTGAAGATTATCCACTCAAAATAGAAATTTACAATAATTTTTAGACGAAAAATAAAAATATTATAAATTTTTGAAAAATAGGTGTAGCCACGCCCACTTCTGGTTACATATGCATATCTTGGTAACCGCTGTACCAATTTCTGTCAAACTTGGCCCAGTTGTTGTTGGCCTTGGTACAGCACACCAAATGGTCGAACATTTTTAAAATCAGACAATAACCACACCTACATCCCATATAACGGTAATTTTGAGAAATACGAAATCTTCGATAAATCAGTAAATATTAAAGCTAATTTACTCAAAATTGATGCTTACAACAATTCTTTACCAAGAAATACGTTTATGATAAAATTTTGGAAAATGGGCGTGGCACCGCCCACTTATGATCACATATATATATCTCGGTAACCGTTCTACCAATTTTTACCGAACTCGGTGTGGTTATTGTGCTTGCCACATAAAAGCAAAACGTTTAAAATTATTGACATCGGACTAAAATGACGGCCGCTTTTCATATAACGGTGAATTTCAGAAATGTTTGAAACTTCAATATTTCGAAATTTAAGGACGCTGTTGTACTCAAAATAGATACTCCCCGGCTTACCATGTAACGGGAGCTTTCGGAAAGGTGAAAAACATTTATTTAACACTTGCGCCGGGTATTTAATATTCGGCTCCGCCCGAACTTAGACTTTCTTACTTGTTAATAAAAAATTTCTACACTCAAAAGGTTATGGGCCCAGAAGCCCACGTGTTGCGCAAACAAATAAGTCCCCTCTTAAAATATAATATATGGAGGGTGACATTATCATCCTCGACCACTCTATTCTTTGTAACTCTGCATTTGTTTCGGGATTCGTCGAAAATTTAATCGACAGCGTTTGTTTCGACTCCGAGATTCAAGTTGAGCTCCACAACGAAGAAGTTAGCATGAGCGAATCAAGAGTATTCCACACTCATCGCTTCGATGGCCAAAACTACCAGCTATGGCGACACCAGATGGAAATATACAGGCTGAAAATAAATTAAAGCCATATATTCTGGGTACAGAGCAGAGGACACAGCAAAGCAGTGCAAAATGGGATGAGAAAGATGCGGAGGTACAAGTCTTCATCATGAGAGGCATAGAGCTGAAACAACTATAGCATCTCACCGAGTGTTCAACCGCGGCCCAAATGTGCTCGAAACTAAAAGCAGTGCATGCTGAAAAAAGTGAGCAATCTGCGCAAGTTCTTTTTGAGAAATTTATGAGCATCAGGATGGAAAATGATGAACAAGTTTTTGATGCAAGTGATATGTCCATAGCACAAAGGCTTAAATATATGGACTTAGAGCAAAAACAGCCTATGATCATTGCCAAAATACTGAGTAGTCTACCAGTCAGGTTCGATCACGTACGTACAGCATGGTACGCAG
>NW_023479128.1:0-2446 GCF_013731165.1 Rhagoletis pomonella | reverse complement strand
TGAAGTAAAGCATTTCTATTATCGGTGTTTGGCGTTTGTATGTTTCTCGGCTGTAAACAAATCAAAAAATTATATTACGAAATTTAAACAAAATATATCATATTTGAAAATTTATAATAAGCAACAATTAAACAAGGCAACAGTGATTTTGTTGCGGCAAATGATAAAGCTGTTTTTGATAGACTTTTTTATGCTGGTTACGAGTCCGTAAGCATAAAGTTTCCATCAGCTCCAGATTTTGAGAAAAACGAGGTGAAAGTGTCAAAAAATCGCGTTTTTTGCAATATTTTAGAAAGTCTAGCAGAAAAAACAAAAGGTGATAGAACCTTTAACTGGGGCTTAAATTAAAGCTATAACTCTCGGCTACTATCCCTGCACCTTGACCTGATGGTCACTAAAAGTCATTTATTGAACAATATAAAAATACTGAAATAAATACTGTGCTATTGAAAAAAATAAATAGGTTTTGCCAAAATCAGTTTTTGCTGTTAAATAAATAACTATAAGTGACCTTAGGGTTAAGGTTCAGGGATGGTATTTTAAGCGATTGTAGTCGAAAGTTCAAGCCTTAATTTCAGCCCAAGTGGAAGGCTCAATACCCTTTTGTTTAATTGCGGTGGGTACTCAAACTTCGCACCAAATCAGATTTTGCTGTTCAATAAATGACTATAAGTGACCATCAGGTCAAGGCGCAGGGATCATATTTTCAGGGATAGTAGTCGAGACTTCTAGTTTTAATTTAAGCCTAATACCGCCTTTTGTTTCTTTGCTAGAACTTCTAAAATATTGCCAAAAAAACGATTTTTTTACATTTTGACCTCACAAAATCTAGAGCTGATGGAAACCTTATGCTCATGGATTCGTAATCAGCACTGACAAGTCAATCAGAAATCGCTGTAACATTTGCCGCAACAACTTTTTCCCCATTTTTGTTGCCATGTGTTATAGATCATAAGAAGAAGGTTTCTTTACTAGGCTCATAATTTTATTTTTAATTGTAAGCTTCAGTAATAGATATGTAAATAAATAAATAAAATTCGATAATAAAATGCTTTACTTAGACAGAACTATCCATGTTAAAGCAATATTTAAATATAAAGTGAATTTTAAAGTTACGTGTGTTTATATTTTCAATATTTTGTTTTTTTTTTCGATGCCGTCCCTGTTAATTTGGAACAGTTTTTAACATTACATTGACTATCGATAGTACTATCGATGGTAGCGTTTGACACTATCGATAGTATTGCTGGGAACTATCAACGAGTAATGATAGTTTTTTTCTGAAACATGGAAACTATCGATGGTGGCACTATCGATAGTTTTATAACTCTAGCGCAAACATCAAATCCACTATTTGTGGGCTTTCTCTTTGAAATTGCTTTCTATTCATTGTTTTTTTTTCAATTGATCTTAATTTTATTCTTACAATCTTTGATTTAACTGCGCATTTTTATATCGTTTGACACTTGCCATCTTTCTTCAAATCAACCTCGAATGAATTTCAAATGTAAAATTTGAACCTCGTTTTCAATTTGAGAATCATCTGAGAAAAACATTTGATATCAAATTGAGAAATACATTTTTCTCAAACGTTTGAGACTGTGTTTGCTGGGTTACTTCTACTACTGACGACAATGCATATGTATATGTATACGTGCAATTATAGCGTAATTTCTTAGAAAAGCGAAAAAAACATCTTCCATACTACGCCCAAAAATGTTTTCGGGATTAGCTGTTGTGAGTGATCGCGAATGGAGCACCCACATAGTTTATATCATTTATGTAGGTGCACGCCCAAAACTCTTACAAAATAAAATATTATGAAAAACGTACGTATTTACGAAATATCTGGTATTCAGGGAAATCCCAACTAAACCACTCAACTCCGCACTTAGCGAAATGCAGTTTGAAGAAAAATTCGCTACCTGCTACAACTCTAAAATGAACGAAAGCAACAAAGTTTAAGCGGTAGAAGTTATAGCACTATTTCGGAGATCACCACATCTCCTCATCAGACTTCTTTTTTCTAGACGTCAGCAGGGATCGAACCTGCCTCAATTTTTCCTAATAAACAATCGTGGTACAAAGCTCAATAAAAAAATATTAAAAATAAAAAATGTTAACAAGCCACAATAACATTGACAAATACATAGTTTAGGAAGAGCCTGCCTGAAACTATACAAAAAAGCAAATAAGCAAATGGATGTATAGAATGACAACAACCACGCTGTCGAGTTTAAATAGCGGCAAATCAGCTGCACTTGATAGTAGTTGGTTGAATAAGGAAAATGAATTAGCAACAAGAGTTTACGGGATGTACATAGCTCAGTGGTTAACGCTTCTGACTTTGAACATCGAATTCGCAGGTTCGATCCCTGCTGAAGTCTAGAAAAAAGAAGTCTGATGAGGAGATGTGGTGATCTCCGAAATAGTGCTATAACTTCTT
>NW_023479127.1:0-2446 GCF_013731165.1 Rhagoletis pomonella | reverse complement strand
AGATAATTATGAAACAAAAGTAGTTTGTTGATCATCTCTTCATTTTAGTGTATTTAATCTTCGAACATCTGATAGCACCTTTCTATTCACCATTACAGCCAGTTTGATTTGTTTGCTTGTTTGCTGTTTACTTTGTTGAAGAAAAGTAGTGAAATTATTAAACGCGTTTTATATTCTTAAAAAATAAAATAAAATACATTTAATGTATACCAAATACCCGTGAACGTTGCAAAGATCGTATATTTATGAAAATATAAGTGTTAAGTGCCCTTTTTTATGTGAAACTTTGCTAGTGAAACTGCAAAGAATTTAACAACGAATTAGTTCAATACTATTACTAATAAAGAGAGAAAGGAGTGATAAATAATGTAATTATGTACGTTTCGCAACATCCCTGCCAAGTTTCATGACCAAAATTCGTGATAGTTTTGCGAAAACACCCAAAAACCGATGTAATGGAAAGCCAACCCAAAAAAACTGCTGGAGAAGTAGGGTGAAGTAGACAAAACTGCCAGAAGAGAAATTGTAAAAAATATCATGGCAAAGTGGCCTGGGAGTTGCGAAATATTCGGAAAAGTGAGAAATCTGGAGCAGGCTCTGAATGTGTACATATACTTATGCACACATTGTGGTACTTTGAAGATTTAGAATTCTTGCGGGACCAAGAATTGCACCTTGAGGGAATTTTGACGATTGAAGATTCTTTGGAAGAATATATGTATTAGAAAATAAGGCGTAGTTTTGCATTTCAAATATTTTTTTTTTTCAGCTAACAATACACTACTAAAAGTGCAATGCAAAGAGAGTAGACGTGTTTGAGTTAAATGGCAAGAAATCACGTCTTTTTGTACGTTTAAAGTAGATATACTTACAATAAATTGCCACCAAAATTATCCTGATACCGGGTTGAATATTGCAGATGGCTGTCGAAGAAAACCATCGTGTCGTTTTGTCACTTGTTCGATTTTTATTAATTTTAACTCCGTGTAATTATTTTCAATTCGATAATGTCAATACCTACAAGAGGAGCGAATTTGCAGCAACAACAGCAACAATCGGCTCGAAATAGCAGTTCTTCGCTAAACAATTCAAGTTTGTCTCAATCGAAGTGCAGATCGAACATGCAGCGACATCACAATGGGTGAAGTTGTTAGAAGAGAAGCTCAAGAGTCACGAAGAGAGCATAGTCAAACAACTGAGTGATTCCATGATAAATCTGGAGGAAAGATTCATGCAGCGGTTGAGTGAACTATCTGGTGAGTTGTCGAATTTAAAAGGAAGAATAAGTGTAGTGCAGTGGTCATAGTTGCCAACTTGGTGCTTTAAGCACTAGATTTAGTGCTTTTTGAAAATTAAAACGAAAAAAAAAATTATTTAGTGCCTGGTGCCTTTTTTAGTGCTTTTTCTGAACTAAAATTACTTCGAGATAGTTAAAACCTGAAATAATTTTAAATATTTAAAGCTGTGGCAGCACTGAATTTATAAGAATCTACAAAGTTAAATGGACTTAAATACAACCATGATTGATAAAAATCTGAAGTTGCTAACCCACCTTGTTAAATTCTATTCGCGTTGAAAATGCTAGTATGCAAGTAAGTTATGTATTTCTTTTTAATTATTTGTACAGATTATTTTTTTTTACCACCTGAGTAAAACACATCGTTTCTTGTTGCGGAACCCAAATCTGGCCTCACCATTGCCAAAACACGGTTTTTAGCGATATTTGAGGTTATATAAGCTCTATTCGCGATCCGATGCAAATGGCCTAACATCATTGCATTGCAAATTTGTATTGCAAATTATTTACAATACACAAACAAAATACACGCATTTGCATTTGTCATGGCTTGACAAATTTGCAATACCAAAATCCATAGCATAAAAATCCTATGCATTGCAACTCTGGTTGACATTTCTATCAGCTGTTTAAAAAAGTTTTGCCTTGACAGTCAATAAAGGTCGCTCACAATCCATGGCATATTTCTGCAATTGCATAAATTTGTCAGCTCTTATGCACTGAATCGCGAATAGCCCTATAATGAAAACAGCAAATTATTTGCTCATTTCAAATTAGGGCATCATTTTCGTTTGTTGCGATTCGATTTTTCTTTCTCGAGATATACCAGTTTTATTGTGCAGTACTTCGGTATTATGTTATGAAAAAAGCATCCCTTGATTCAAAAAAATTTGGTGCTTTTAGTGTGGTAAAACGCTTTTTTCCCAAGTTTTGTGTGCTTTTTGAAAATTAAACTATGGCAACACTGGTAGTGGTGCACACGGGAGTCTCCGGGAGCTACTCGGCTTTCACATACAAGTCGTGTGTGCGCAGCTACCGAACTTATGCGCCGCTAGCAGCCGGTCAGTTTACGTTTGTACTTCATGCTGTAAGCATCACATGGGCGAGCTGTTTTGCTGAGTACACACATACAGATACAAAAATATTGCG
>NW_023479126.1:0-2446 GCF_013731165.1 Rhagoletis pomonella | reverse complement strand
TCTGAAAGGTTGAGATGAGGAGTTCGCGTCCGTTTTAACATCCATTTTCGTAAATGAATTCGCCGCACATATGGTTTCGCGGCGATAAAGAACGTTAAGAAATAGTGACCGATGATAGAAATAATCAAATGAAATGAAAAAAAATATGGCCGCAGCTCTTTTTGTTTATTTGCTGACGGCATTTAACAATTTGCATGCGCATGTGCATAGATTTACTTTATTTTATAATTTTATACAAAAATAAGTAAATTAAATACATGCGCTATGCAAGACCTTTATAAGCTTCCTCTTTAGTATGGAAGTTGTAAAGTTGTAATTTATGGATGAAATTACCCTTTTTATATCAACCAAATGTACTTTTATAATCAATAAATAATTTATACCAATTTGTGCAAATGTACTCTTGCGATTTTCCTCCTAACATGTGTATGTTTCTACATCCATGCAAATATACGTACATACGTACATATGTACATATACGCATATGCCACTAAAATACAACAATAACAAATTCATTCATAAACGCATGCGCATATTCTTCAAGGTTGAACTCATTCATTCATAATTCAATGACCATACTTCTCCCCGCAAACTCATCGCCCACAAGCGCAACTTCTGCGCGAGGGCCCCAAAAATTCTAAAATGTAAAATTGAAGAAATCACAGCCAGTCAAATGAAAAGTTGCAACTCAGCAGTAAAATCTGAGGACGTTTGCAAAAATAACTTATCTCGAGTTAAGACATTTATTCTCTAAACTTCTAAATCGCAGTGCTTTTCCAACTTTTAAATTATTAATTAGTTGTTTAAGATTTTATTTTAATAAAAAACAAAATAAACATGCATTTTTTGCACAAATGGCCACGGATATTTTGATGTAAACTCAAAACTTCTGAAATCACATACATAAGTGGTTTTACAACAAATGTAATTTGGCAACATGGTTGCCTTCACCAGCTTCGGTCATCAATTTTAAAATTTTTGTAAACCGATCGCTTACGATTTGTTTACAGTTGACTCTAGATACTACGAGCAACATGTATACGAATTCAAAAAATTTTATTATTTTGCATTATTGATAATTGCAAAGCGCTGAAGTATGTATAAGTGAGAGTAGACATACAGACCTATTCTGCGTTGGTAACACAAATATTGTTTACTATCATGAAAAGATTCAAACACAAAATCGTACATTAACCTATTCTGCGTTGGTAATCAGATTTTTTTTTAACGGATAATAAAGCTCCTCTCTTTTTTTAAACCCTTTTCGCATTCTGCGCACTTTTGTAACCAGTAAAATTTGTTACCATCTCATAAGCAGGTAACAAAATATTGCCCATGAAATATGCAGCAACAGAATTTCTACAAAACTTCATACCTGGAATGCTGAATAAATTAAAACGTTACCACGGTACCTATAATTGCGGTTACAAGAAGTGGTAACAATGTTTGGTAACAAAATTTGCTGGTTACAAAATTTCCGGTACCAAGCAGAATATTGCTACAAGATATTCAAGTTAGGAGTAGCCTACTGTAAACGTACATATGTATGCGCGTAAATATGTCAGGACGCGGCATTTCGCAGGAATTTAAGAATTTGTCAAGATAAAGATGGCGGAGGACGTGGGAGAGACGAAGACAACTTATGTTTCACATTTACGCGTTTGTTTTGGCGGAGGATGTGAGAAAGACGGAGACAACTCATGTTTCACATTTATGTGTTTATTTTTTGCATGCATAAGAACAAAAAATTGGAAAACATTTATTCTTGCCCGATAATAACAAAATGTATGCATACTCATGTATAAATGCATAGATTTAAATTAAACTTATGCTATCTGTATATAATAAACATTGGTTTTGTAATAAAGCCGAAGTATACACACTTTATCCATCAAATCTCCCAACACACCATTTATTTGTACACTTTAAATATGTAAATTTCCAGATGAAAACAAAACATAAGTACACTCATATTTAAATGCATAGATTTCTTATTAAACTAATGCATTTTTATATAAAAGTACACTGGTTTTGTTTAAAATAATGATCACTTTTATCCACAGACGCCAACAATCGGCACTTGCTGACAATCACTTGGCACTTACAAACACTTTTTACTATTAATAAGGAGACTTTCACAAACAGGCATGTCAGTATCTTACACATTCACTGAATATTTTATATTTTGCACCTCCATTTATGTATTTTCTAAATTGAAATACATTTTTTCAATCACTTGTGCAAAATAATCACCGACATTCACATTTGCCGCTTTTCTTCTGTTTTGTTTGCTTTTTCCGCATTCGAGGCGAAAATCAAAAATCTGCCGCGGACAGAGTTAAAAGGGAGACGAACTCCTCATCTCAACCTTTCAGATACGGTCAAAATCGTCCCGGCACATTTTCAAAGTAACGAGTTGTCGCTTCTTATACATTTACGTTCTTTG
>NW_023479125.1:0-2446 GCF_013731165.1 Rhagoletis pomonella | reverse complement strand
TGTATGATTAGGGTTGCCACCTGTTTCAAAGTTTAACTAAATTACACCGATGAAATAAATGAAATATTACAATATTGGTATCAAATTAAAGAGGGTTAAGAAAGATAACCGCTAGAAATATTTTTGAGGAGTTTTGCCACCTATTTAAAAATTTTAACTCAGTCAAATTGATAAAATATATAAAATATTGCCATGTGGGTGTCAAACAAAAGAGTTTTAAGAAGGCTTACAGTCAAAAATATTTTAAAGGAGGGTTGCCACCTGTTAAAAAATTTTGCGCAATTCAATTGATAAATGTAATGATATATTACAATATAGATATTAAATTAAAGAAGTTTAAGAAAGGTAACTGCTGGAAATATTTTTTAGGAGGGTTGCGGCCAATTTTAAAAGTTTTAACCCAGTTAAATTGATAAAGTAAATGAAATATTGCAATGTGGATATAAAACTAAAGAGTTTAAAGAAGGCTCACAGGCGAAAATATTTTAAAGGAGGATTGCCACCTGTTAAAAAATTTAGCGCAATTTAATTGATAAACTAAATGATATATTATAATATCGATAATCAATTAAAGAGGTTTAAGAAAGATAACTGCTGGAAATATTTAACTCAATTGATAAAATAAATGAAATATTGCAATGTGGGTATTAAACTTTAGAGTTTCAAGAAAGCTTACAGCCGAAAATATTTTTGATGAGGTTTGTTACCTGCTTGAAAATCTAACTAAATTTAATCGATAAAATCAATGACTTATTACAATATAGGTATCAAATTAAAGAGGTTTAAAAAAGATGACTGCTGGAAATATTTTTGAAGAGGGTTGCAACCTATTTGAACATTTTAACTCAGTTAAATTGATAAAATAAATGAAATATTGCAATGTGGGTATTAAACTTTAGAGTTTTAAGAAAGCTTACAGCCGAATATATGTTTGAGGAGGGTTGTTACCTGTTGAAAATTTAACTAAATTTAATCGGTAAAATAAATGACTTATTACAATCATCAAACAATCAAATTAAAGAGGTCTAAAAACATCATGATGCAATAATATAGGTGTTATCAGTTAGCAACTTCACGCTCTAATTCCGCCATATTGACTGCCTTAGGTGAGACAGTGTTACTTCTTTAACAATTCTTTGCCTAATAATATAGTTGAATATTTTTTTATTTTTTCTCAGTATACACATTTTTTTTTTTAAAAAGGTATTTTATCTTATATTATTTCATTTCATTACGAACATACTATAAAAAAGCAAATTTGGTTTAGGAAAAAATGTGAAATGTTATGTTTTTCCCCCAAATGGGGCTTAATTTCTTCCCGTTTTTCTTCTCGTTCTACTGAGCTAAGGCAGTGTCAAATCGAGCTGTCACAATTGATACCACCTTGTATTTTTGCATCATGTAAAAACATGACTGCTGGAAATATTTTTGAGTGGGGTTGCAACCTATTTTAAAATTGTAACTCAGTTAAATTGATTAAATAAACGAAATATTGCAATGTGGGTATTCAACTTTAGAGTTTTAAGAAAGCTTACAGCGGAATATATTTTTGAGGAGAGTTGTTACCTGTTGAAAATTTAACTAAATTTAATCCATAAAATAAATGACTTATTACAATATAGGAATCAAATTAAAGAGGTCTTAAAACATGACTGCTGGAAATATTTTTGAGGGGGGTTGCAACCTATTTTAAAATGGTAACTCAGTTAAATTGATTAAATAAACGAAATATTGCAATGTGGGTATCAAACTAAATAGTTTTAAGAAGACTTACAGTCGAAAATATGTTTGAGGAGGTTTGCCACCTGTTTGAAAATTTAACTCAATTAAATTGATAAAATAAATGAAATGTTGCAATAAGGGTACCAAACGAAAGGTATTTGAGAAATCTTGATTTGCAAATATTCTAAATAGGATTATGCAATATGTAAAATAAACTTAAAATATTGAAATTAAATGAAGTATTATAACTGGTTCGAAACGGAAAGTGATTGGGAAAGCTTTACTAGAGATTTTTTTTTTAATGTTTCTACTTATCCAAATCCGGACAGTTTGAAAAAAGAGAATTTACGATATTTTATCAAACGAAGTGATAAGTTGGTATACAAACTACGCAATGGAAAAAAAATTAATAAAAAGTTACGGATACAAATGAAGAAATGATAAAAAGCGTAACGAAAACATAAAACTATCCCGTGAAATGAAATAATGAAAACTTAAAATTGTTGTCACCATTCCTTTACATTATAAAACAGTCAAATTTGAATTATAAACAATTTCGTTCGGTCGCCATAGCGCCATAGGTCAAAACATAGTGGAGCGGCGAGTGAAGCGAAGAGCTTTCATCGAGCAAAGCTTCAATTAAACAAGTAAGAAAGTCTAAGTTCGGGCGAAGCCGAACATTAAATACCCGGCGCAAGTATTAAATATATGTTTTTTCACCTTT
>NW_023479124.1:0-2447 GCF_013731165.1 Rhagoletis pomonella | reverse complement strand
AAACATTAAATTGTTGTGTGATTCATTGTTCTCAAATGCTTAAGGAGTGGTCGGGCCACGCCCAGTTTTCAAAAAATTTTACGAAAAACTAATTTTCGCTTAAGATCCATTGAAAAGATTATTTTGGAGGAAATATTTAAAAATTTGTTAACCGCACTGTCCAAAGATGTGAAAATCCTTACATACACATATACAAATTCGTGGCCGTATTTTAGGCAAAATTATTTTATGTATTTAGCATTTTCAACGAACTTTATGAAGAATGTTATCTAACGATCACGCTTTATGCCAACCTGTTATGTTTTAGTCTGAAATTTTGAAGCCATTCACGCAAAAACTTATTCAGAAATATTTGTTATGTTTTCAATATTTGCAAAGGCACGCAGCTCTAAAAGATCTTATTTTTATCTTTAAATAGCAATTACCCGGCGTGTCGCTGCGCATTAAATGTATTCTTGTGTTGTAACTCTCCCAAAACTTGTATGGCCTCATTTATAAAATATATTTTGTTGAGAAATCACTTTCCTTATTAACTAAATATGGCAACCTTATCATGGTTACTTTTGACATTAACTATGGAGTTATTTTTCATTTTGGTTTTTTTTCTTCCGCCCATTTTCCTTCCTTTTACATTTTGAGCTCTCACGTGATTAGACGTATTCTACATTGTGCATTACATATATTTATACCCGAGCGTACTTGTGCACAAGGGTATTATAACTTTGCTGACATAACGGTTCTTTGTAACAGCCGAAACGAATCGACCTAGATGTAGACAAATGTATAAATAAATGATCAGAATGAAAAGAGAAATCGATTAAGCGGTGACTGTCTGTCCGTCCGTCCGCCCGTCTGTGCTCAAGATAACTCGAGTAAAAATTGAGATATCTTATCGAAACTTGGTACGTGCACATTTTTTGGGCGTAGGACGGACCGTATTGAAAATGGGCAAAATCGAACAATAACCACGCCTTCCTGCCATATAACGCTAATTTTAAGAAATACGAAAACTGCGATATTTTAGTAACTACTGAAGATTATCCACTCAAAATAGAAATTTACAATAATTTTTAGACGAAAAATAAAAATATTATAAATTTTTGAAAAATAGGTGTAGCCACGCCCACTTCTGGTTACATGTGCATATCTTGGTAACCGCTGTACCAATTTCTGTCAAACTTGGCCCAGTTGTTGTTGGCCTTGGTACAGCACACCAAATGGTCGAACATTTTTAAAATCAGACAATAACCACACCTACATCCCATATAACGGTAATTTTGAGAAATACGAAATCTTCGATAAATCAGTAAATATTAAAGCTAATTTACTCAAAATTGATGCTTACAACAATTCTTTACCAAGAAATACGTTTATGATAAAATTTTGGAAAATGGGCGTGGCACCGCCCACTTATGATCACATATATATATCTCGGTAACCGTTCTACCAATTTTTACCGAACTCGGTGTGGTTATTGTGCTTGCCACATAAAAGCAAAACGTTTAAAATTATTGACATCGGACTAAAATGACGGCCGCTTTTCATATAACGGTGAATTTCAGAAATGTTTGAAACTTCAATATTTCGAAATTTAAGGACGCTGTTGTACTCAAAATAGATACTCCCCGGCTTACCATGTAACGGGAGCTTTCGGAAAGGTGAAAAACATTTATTTAACACTTGCGCCGGGTATTTAATATTCGGCTCCGCCCGAACTTAGACTTTCTTACTTGTTAATAAAAAATTTCTACACTCAAAAGGTTATGGGCCCAGAAGCCCACGTGTTGCGCAAACAAATAAGTCCCCTCTTAAAATATAATATATGGAGGGTGACATTATCATCCTCGACCACTCTATTCTTTGTAACTCTGCATTTGTTTCGGGATTCGTCGAAAATTTAATCGACAGCGTTTGTTTCGACTCCGAGATTCAAGTTGAGCTCCACAACGAAGAAGTTAGCATGAGCGAATCAAGAGTATTCCACACTCATCGCTTCGATGGCCAAAACTACCAGCTATGGCGACACCAGATGGAAATATACAGGCTGAAAATAAATTAAAGCCATTTATTCTGGGTACAGAGCAGAGGACACAGCCAAACAGTGAAAAATGGGATGAGAAAGATGCGGAGGCACAAGTCTTCATCATGAGAGGCATAGAGCTGAAACAACTAAAGCATCTCACCGAGTGGTCAACCGCGGCCCAAATGTGCTCGAAACTAAAAGCAGTGCATGCTGAACAAAAGTGAGCAATCTGCGCAAGTTCTTTTTGAGAACTTTATGAGCATCAGGATGGAAAATGATGAACAAGTTTTTGATGCAAGTGTTATGTCCATAGCACAAAGGCTTAAATATATGGACTTAGAGCAAAAACAGCCTATGATCATTGCCAAAATACTGAGTAGTCTACCAGTCAGGTTCGATCACGTACGTACAGCATGGTACGCAG
>NW_023479123.1:0-2447 GCF_013731165.1 Rhagoletis pomonella | reverse complement strand
TGTAGGATAGCTCTTCAGAATTATAGTCATTTTTAATGTTTAAGTATAGTAATAAACTTTATTCACATTAACCGTTTACATTTTTACTTATGAATTGCAACTTAATAGGGTTGAAGCCCGTCTAAGTGGTCCGACGCGTTCGATCGTAAGTACGCGAATGCTTGTTTGTCTTGTCCGTCTTCTAACGCGATGTAACTTTCGTCAAATCATTAGAACAGTTCTATTCCTTTATTCGTTATGTAGGGCTGCATTTCTATGTTACTAACTCTTAATGGCCAATTAGTCCTAGCATCATAAGTACTATCCGTAAACTAATCCCACATTCGGCCATCCTGCGTTTCATTCGGCCTCGAATGAAAAACACTACTCTCATTTTAATTTTGCATATTTTGTGAACTTCTCTATTTCAGCCGTTCTCACTCTTCTTCATCATTTGCTTAATGGCGTTTCTTAACCTTCATCTAGCTTTCAACAAAACCTTATAAATTTTCTTTAAAATCAGTTCTCTAAAAACATCTTTATTTTCAATCGGTATTGGCTTCATCCTTGTAGGGAATTACTAATCTCTTTATACTCTTCACTTGTACTAGGTCTCAAACGGTTATACAAATTAATCGCTTCCCTGCATCTTGTCAGCTGCAGCCAGTCTCTAACGTAGCCTCCGCGCTCAAGAGAATCAGATTCTATCTAGTGCCTGCACTATGCCTACCTCCAGATATAAAACTTCAACTATGGCTCCCTAGTAGCAACAGAATGCACGCTCACACTCTCGTTGCCCACTTTTACCATAGTCCGCAACATCTCACCGTGCCTACGCAGCCTATTAGTTACACCGGACGCACGCTCACGTCCTCGATGTACACTACCGCTAACGCCTTCCGCACCTCGATGTTCTCACACGAGATTATTTCCCCGGCCCTCCAGCCGCAACCCATTCGACTCCGTGCCTTACCGCACCAACCAACGAGTTTTTATCCCCGGCCCTCCAGCCGCAACCAATTGTACCTTCACTGATCTCTTTCCGCTGCTACACTGACTGCACCACCTTAACGTGACCATGGTAATCAACCTACTATGTTTCGAAACTTTGTTGGCGATTACCAAACCAGTACCGTTTCACCTCACCTCATAACACGATTAAAATTTCTACGCGCCCATCATAACGTCTTAACTCCTTTTTTTTTACTATCTTTCTCTTTAAGAAAATACTCTTTGAATAAAATAATTCTCAACTCACAGTCAACTAACTTGGCGAAATAATGTTTAATGACATTAGTTACACCTTCCTTAATTTAACACTAAACATTTAAGTTGGCTAAAGGCACCCTTTACCCGACACTCAAAATCACTGCACCTTACAGTCTTCTAACCGGTCACGGTCCATGCTTACATCTAACTGCTTATATAAAACAGAGGTTACAAAACATTAACATACAACATATCTTATGATATTTAATGATATCGATATTATAAAACAATATTAAACAAACAAATTCGATTTTAAATTTCATTACATGCTCTTATACGAAACAATTTGCATGTAATAGCTGCCGCGCATCAGCTTAATAATTGTTAACATTTGCTCTGCACATTTCAATAACTTCAATTATGGTGAATACCTGAGTACCAACTTTCTTATTGGAAAAACTTTTGCTTTGTTCTATACTCTTATTTCCATTCTACTCACATAACAACAAAAAGTACAACGCTTAATATTTCATAACGTATTTCTACTCATCTGGCTTAAAACATCCCTCGCTGCTGTCTGTTAACTTTGTTGTTGCTTGTTAATGTCCCTCGCCGCCGTCAACTTAGCAATTTTCCGCTGTAGTTCAACGCTGACTTCACTCTTGTAAGTAACCGCCGACTGCGCTGCCTGGCTCTGGCGCCCTTGTTGCTTGCGCTATGATACAGCACTTAATTGTCGATGCCGATATCTGTCTGCGCGTCGCCTTTGACGCCCAACGCTCGCTGTGTAGATATGTACTTTGTTGAGTACCGCTATCTGCCTTGCCCAGTGCTTAATTGTCGCTACTATATCGGCTCTACGGTCGCAAGGGTACAAGTTTTTCCTTGCGCATATGAACAACGGGTTGTTGCGGTACCCGTGCAGCAACAAAATTTCCAACGCACGGCCCATGGATCGGACCACTTAAGTAACGGTTGAAGTTCCGTTAACAAATGTTCATTTAATGACGAATATTCGTACATATATGCACATGCGTACTTAACAATGTTCATAGTTCACAATTTCAGCTAAATTCCGCAGCTTTTCTCCAGCGTTCGCTGCCACTAAGTTCAAGGTTTCTCTGTACGCCATGATAATTATTTTGCATGCACGCATATGCAAAAAAAGTCACTTTACACGCATGGAATTCCGATTCCATTTCTGACACCACTTGTAGGATAGCTCTTCAGAATTATAGTCATTTTTAATGTTTAAGTAT
>NW_023479122.1:0-2448 GCF_013731165.1 Rhagoletis pomonella | reverse complement strand
TTACCTGGTATTCGCATTAGCCATACTCTTTTTAGCAATGCCTTACGAAAAGTGACACGATTCCCTATTAGCGCCGAAGATTAGCACATTTCATAATTAGCATCGAATTGAAATTTAAAAATAATATGGAATTTGGAAAAAATGCTGTTTTATAACTGCACTTGAAAATCTTAATTATCTATTATAAAATAAATTGTCTATTACTAAGTGAGTTAATCAATATTCACTAACAGACTGCTTTCTAACAAACCAGCTGGCAGCTAAGTCACATGCAACCAACATTCCAATTTTTAACTAATTTTCATGTTCTATTGTTTGTAATTTTAAAATGTCTCAGAAATTCACACGCAGTAAGAAATTTCTATTGCTATTTTACCCATTGTTTGTAAGAGATGAGCATGTCATACATACATTTATATTAAAAAGGGGTTTTCATTAAAACTCGCTAAATTTAACGCACATAGGAATGTTTGTAGTAGATATCGTTGATTATATCGCATATTCGCATAAAAAAATATCATATCATATGAATCCAATGACGCTGAAAGTTTATCAAGTTTAAGGTGTGAACATATTTACATTTATATTTAAAAAAAGGGAAAAACCAAAAATGGTTTGCTCGCATTGAAAGCGCCTTTAGCTTTTTTGAATTGTATCTCGCCCACGTGGGCGTATACGTAACCGACTGCAATCGACTGGCGGTGATGACACTTTGTTTATTGTGCGCTCAAAGCTGTACGCCTAATTAGTGTATTTAGCAAATGCAAACAAAAATAATACAAAAAGGAAAAAAAACAAAAGTAAAAAAAGAGAAAAAGATAAACAAAAAGAAAAGGAAATACAAAAAGAAAAAGATAAACAAAAACAAAAGGGAAAAGAAAAAATGAAAACAAAAAGGAAAAGAAAACTTAAAACAAAAACAAAATGAAAAGGAAAAATTAAAACCAAAAGGAAAAGAAAAAATGAAAACAAAAATGTATGTAAAAAATTAGAAAATGTATGTATTAAAAAAATTAAAAAGTGGCTCAACTCTTATTAAAAAATGCATTACCAAAAATATTATCAAAGTGCAGCTGGATTTTGCAGCAACTTAAAACTTGCGCCCGCTTTATTATAATAATTATTCCAAAAATTCAGAAAAAAAAATCTGAAATGTTGCTGAGAATAATTTGTTGAATTTTTTTAATCGTAATACAAAGTTCGAAATTTGGACTTATATGGTTTTTATTTTATAATGAGCTATTCTTTCCTAATAAATTAATGAACTTTAAACAAAAAAATTTGGAATTTTTTCTTGGCCAATTATAGGTTTCGCTTTCTTAAATTTTTCGTAGACACCTACATAGGTATGTATCTAGATTTGGCAAAGAAAATTTAAATATATCTACTGGAATAATCAAAATAATAATAATTTACTCATATTAGGGTGGTACGTTAGGGTACTCCCCTTTAAACAATTTTCTGAGTGATCAGAATTTATGAGTCTAAAATGAGTATTTCCTTCGCCATATTATGTTTCTGAGGCCAGTCAATAAGCCTAACTAATTTCGGACTCTTTTGGTGTCATAAATTCTGAGTTGAACCAAAGTAACAAAATTCACGTAGAAGTAAAAGCTTTTTAATAATCAGAATTATAAAGAATATTTGTTTTTAATACTCAGAAAGCGTCATATTTCAGACTCTACAGACTTGGACTTGTATTGACGTTTCCTTCTAAGAATCTGACACTTTTTTGAGCTCATAATGAGGGTTACACCTCAGAGTTTTGAGAATTTTCTGACTCTAAAATGAGTGCGATTGTTTATAGGGTTGGGTTCAATGAACTTTGGAGCAAAAACATTTTTTTTTGAAACTGCCATGCAAAAATAGGGTGACCCGATCGAAAAAAAATTTCCACACACTTGTAGTCAAGGGTCCACCCATTATTTTAACACCTTACTTTTGTAATTTTTGTAGAAAGGTGTTCTCTGCAAAAGGTGTTCAATGAGGCAAAAACATCGATGTATCACAATTTAAAATCCGACTATAAATGCCGAAGATATGAAGAAAAATGTAATTGGGCGACTACTAGGGTTCTCCAAAAGAACATTATTTTTTTTTTTTTTGTAAATGCTTTTCAAAAACACATTATATGAGGGGGTGTACGGTGAACTTTTCTTTTTTTGCCTGTAAGGCGAGATGCTCTAATATATATATATATATATGATACATAAATACGTATGTTTGTCTAAGTTTAAATCATAAATTTGTCCGTTTCTGCGAAGGCGATAAATCACTTGGCGGCTCCCTCTCATTGCCCGCACGACACCAATGCCTAGGCGCCGTTGGCCAAATAATGATAAATATATTTTAGCTCGCAGAACTGATAAGCTTATGTAAACTATGATCAATTGCAGTTAAATTAACGTTTTGTTCGTATGTAAGTATGTAGTTATCAGGGTGCGAATG
>NW_023479121.1:0-2448 GCF_013731165.1 Rhagoletis pomonella | reverse complement strand
CTGCAAAACTAAAAAGACGTACCTAACAAAAGAAAGAGGTAGTTAACGAGGAGTATAAATACGAGCAACCAACAAAAATTATGCAGAACGAAAAATGACACTGAAGATGGCACAACGCCGAAACCGGTTTGTCTCCAAACCAAATTTGACAAGGGATGACGGAAATTCGTTCCATAATACATCATACACCCACCCTGTCGGAAACAACAACAACCAAAAAGGAAATATTTATGCCAGTCAGGCTTATTATTCCAAAACCAACTTACTATTGACTGTATACCAACGACGTTCACTGAAGATCAACAACACAAACGCCAATATTTGGTTTAATAAACAATGTATTGCTATGAATATTATACCAAAGTACGCACAAATGAAACCGAAATCAAAAACAGCAGCGAGTCAGAAAATTGTTAGGAGAGCCGAGAACAACTACATCCAATGTGAATTAAAAAACTTGCACGCCAAAAAGCAACATACAAATGCGGAGCTATTGGCCATCCACCTACAGTTAGCGGAGCATCTGCCAATCCAAACTTTGATGGAAATAATAGAGAAAATAAAAGCCAATAATAAAAAACTCATGAAGAAGAAGTATGAAAGGTTGAACAAGAAACTCGTTAACTTGAGGGCGAAGCAAAGCAACCACAAAATCATGAAAGATGCAGAACAGAAATTCCACTCCCGATTTGTAAACTTGACGGAGGTTTACATCAATGAGCAAGAAGCAGAACTATTAAAAAAAGGCCTCAAACACAACATTGAAAGTTACAACCAAAAGAGGGAACTTGAACAAACTATCGTGGATACTGAAGTTATTATATCACGGCTTCCAACTGAAGAACAGGAGCACGCCAGACACATATGTCGGCACATAATTGAAAAAGACATAAATGCCAAGAAAAATAGGAAGCAGAAGAACGAAAACCAAACCATAAAAGGGCTCAAAGAAAAGCTAAGGGCAAACAATGTTATAACCACAAAAGCAGACAAAGGCAATACCACCGTATTAATTGATAAAAAAGATTACATAGAGAAAACTGAAAGCCTAATAACTGAAATAGGGTGCAATAAATTGGGAAAAGATCCCACTGAAGAATACCAAGCAGCAATAAAGAATACCATAAAGAAAAGCACAACCATAATAAAGGATAATCTACCATATAGACTAACACTTATGAACCCGAGTGTCCGTCCGTTGATTGCCTTGCCAAAGACACACAAACCAGGCACCCCGATGAGACCTATCATTAATCACAAGTCTGCTCCCGGATACAGACTCTCCAAGCACCTAAAGACGCTGCTGAAGGATAGTCTGGATCTACGCAATAAATATACTATTACAAATACAACGGAACTAATCGAGAAGATGAAATCGTTGAAGATCAACGAAAACACTAAATTCGTATCATTCGACATCAAGGACCTTTACCCATCGATACCAACAATAGAAACCATAAAGACCGTACAAGAAATACTGATGGGAAAAATGAAAAGAGAAGCTATCACGGAAATAATAAACGCGTTGAAGGTCACATTAAAACAAAACTACTTCCGGTTAAACAATAAGATATATAAACAGATTAACGGGTTAGGAATGGGCAATCCGACGTCAGGAATACTCATGGAAGTATTCATGCAAACGCTGGAGGCGAAATACATGAAAAACCTATCGACCAACCTAGGAGTAAAATTCTACGCGAGATATGTCGATGATATAATATGTCTAATAGAGGGAAACAAAGAGAAACAGATACTAGACTATCTCAACAAACAACACCAGAATATAAAATTCACCATGGAAACGGAAGAGGAAAGAAAGATTAACTATCTGGATTTAACAATTAAAATAAACGATACCACGAACAAGATAGAGTTCGAAATATACAGAAAACCAACAGCCACAGACACAATTATACACAATAGCTCAAACCACCCACAGCAACACAAAAATGCAGCATTTAAACAACTAATAACGAGGCTTGAAAGGACCCCTCTAACAGAAGAATGCTACAAGAAGGAACTGGATACAATATATGCCATTGCGGAAAATAACGGATATAGGAGAGGCCTGGTGGAGAAGTTAAGAAAGGACACAAAATCGAAAAAGACTAGCAAAGAGGAAAACAATAAAAAAACTTGGGCAGCTCTAACTTACACAGGAAAGACATCTTACAAACTTGCCAAATTCTTTCATAAGTACGACATTCAGACATCATTTAAAACGAGGAACACAGTGGGAAATATATTGAAAGAGAAAATAAGCGAGGACGACCCGCTAGATAAACAGGGTGTTTACAAGTTAACCTGTGAGTGCCGACACAGTTACATAGGACAAACCGGGCGAAATATAAGAACAAGGTATCGAGAACACATAAGGGATTATAATAAGAAAAAACGAAAACAACAGAACTTCTCCGTGTACAACATAAAGGACAAAGATTGAAT
>NW_023479120.1:0-2448 GCF_013731165.1 Rhagoletis pomonella | reverse complement strand
TACACAAAGAACGCCAGTCATTTCTCTCTGTGCCAACTTGGTCTCTCCATTGCCATGGGTGCTTCCTATTCGTCTGCTACCACCATCGGCTTGCGAGTTGAATTCTTTTACACCTGAAACTTCGGTTCCTATTGAACGACATGTCTAAGCCAGCGGAGCCGCTCTAAATACATTCGCTGCACTATGTACATTTGGTTGTAAAGCTCATACAACTCATCGTTCCATCGTCTACGGTAACCCCCGTCGCCCATGCGTAGAAGCCTGTATATCTTCCGTAAGACCTTTCTCTCGAATACTCCAAGAGCCGCCTCATAAAATGTTGTCATGGTCTAAGCTTCTGCGGCATATAACAGCTCGGGCATGATGAGTGACTTATAGAGTGCGGTTTTTGTACGTCGAGAAAGGACTTTACTCCCCAATTGCCTACTCAGTCCAAAGCAGCACCTGTTGGCAAGAGTAATTCTGCGTGGGTTTTCCATGCTGATATTTTTATCGGTGATAGTGCTGGTTCCCTAGTAAATGAAATTCTCCACTTTCCCGAAATTATAACTGTCAACAGTGACGTAGGTTCCAAGGCGCGAACGCGGTGACTGGAGATACTTCGTCTTGTCCTCGTTTACCACCAGGCGCATTCGCTTTGCTTCCTTGTCCAGCTTGGAAAAGGCAGAAGAGACTTCGCTATTTTTGTTACCGTTGATGTCGATGTCATCGGCACACGCCAGAAACTGCACGCCCTTGTAAAAAAAATGTTCCTTCATGGTTCAGTTCTGCAGCTCTTATTATCTTAACATTTGCATCATGCGATCGTAAATGCTCTTCTGCTTTCGCTTTAATTTGGGAATCCTTGATTGGGAATAGGAGTTCACAACAGTAATGATAATCATAATCATAATAATATTATCTCATGTTATTCAAAATTTCTTTACTCGCAATATACGTAGTAGGCCTTGGCGACCCTAAACGAAATTGCTTACGATTAAAAGTTGACTGATTTATAATGCTAGGGAATGGTGTCAACAATTTTATGTTTTCATTAAGTATTTTTTAAACACCTTTAGCGATAGTTTTTTGTTTTCGGTACTCTTCTATCATTTTGTTATTTGTTTCAGTAGTTTTTAGCCGACTTCAAAAAAAAAGGAGAAGGTTATCAATTCGTCAGAAATTTTTTTTATGCATGTTACCGCATAACTTTGGACCCCATCAACCGATTTCCAGGTGATCCCATACTAATTTGGTTTAGATCCGATCATTGGATCATGAAAAAATTAACGGTACTATTACACTTTTATATGAGAATTGGAGTCGGTGTGTTGTTTGCTTAAAAATTACTTGTTTATGAATTTTTTACATTAAGTAATTTGTGTACCAGCTCTTCGTTGATAATATGATCACTTCGTTAGATAAGATGTTGTAAATTCTATATTTATTTACAATGTTCGGATTTTGGATAAGTGGAAAGATTTAAAAAAATTCCCTAGTAAAGCTTTCCCAAATACTTTTCGTTTGGAACCAGTTATGTAATATTTCATTTAATTTCAATATTTTCAGTCGTTACTTTTAGATAGATGATAATCCTATAAAAAATATTTCCAAATCAAGATTTTTCAAATACCCTTCGATTGGCACCCATATTGTTCTTCAAACATATTTTCGATTGTAAGTCTTCTTAAAACTCTTTAGTTTGATACCCACATTGCAATATTTCTTTTATTTAATCAATCCAAAACGGTCCACCCTAATGCTTAATAATATATGTACATATGTACGCATACATGTACACTAAAGTGGTTCAAAAATGTATGTTAAAAAATAAGGTCGGATTTTTAATGCCGCCACCCCCTAGGATTGTTATATACCGAAAAAAATATACCCATATTTTTTATTTTGAAATAAAAAATAATTTAGGTAGTGCTCAAAGCGCTCAAAGTTTTCCATGTATTTTATATGGAGAAAAAACATATTTTCGTAGAAATAGTGTAGAATTCTTGAAAATCAATATTTTTCGATCGGAAAACTTTACTTATCGTCAGGAGTGCTAATTTCGCTGTAGAAATTTTAGGTCTACGTTATGTAGTTTGACTATTGTCAATTAAATCGAATGCTTTGTATTACATGCGCCCCACGCCTTTCATTTTCAATTTCATAGATTGTTTATAATGACTTTTGCTAAAATTTCAAAATCAAAAGTTATCAAAACAAATTCTATGGGACTGAGAGCTATTATTTTCTACTTTTTAGTCCATTTATAAAAGCGTTGTATATTAAAAAGTTTTTTTTATATTTTTTATTTTCTACCTTTTAGTCCTGTCTGAATAAAAGTTTGCAATAGATATTAAAATAATTCAGCGATATTAATAGAAAGGTGCACACACATGCATTTACATATGTATGTACATACAAACGAGCACCAATTAATTTTATTTAAAGAAATGGCGTGTCGTCTATTTC
>NW_023479119.1:0-2449 GCF_013731165.1 Rhagoletis pomonella | reverse complement strand
CACATATTGCATTTGAGATGTAGTTGCCACCAACTTTTCCCGCGATGATCCATCCCAGCACTGTATTTTGCAGAATGGGTAGGTCATCTGACAGTTTGATTTGCCCTGCTGCCATCAGTTGGTTGTAGAATTCCGCCCCCAACAATATATCAATTTTGTCAGGATGATTGAATGATGTTAGCCGATCCAACATGATGTTCTCAGGTATTTGGCATTCGTCGATCTTGATTTTTTGCGAAGGCTGCGGGGATATAATCTGAGGCAATACCGCTGCCTCTAGCCGCATTGTAAAGTTGTTGATCCGAGACTGTAGCGCCACATTGACTCGATGTTGTATCTTAGTGCTCTGCGACCCTATGCCACTAATGGAGATTGATGATGGTTTAGTTGAGATGCCAAGACGTTTAACCAATCGTTCAGTCACAAGATTAACTTGTGAGCCTGAATCGAGAATTACCCGGCACTGCACTTCTGTTCCGATTCCTCTAACTTTCACCATGGCAGTGCTGAGTAGTACATATGTGTTTGACTTTGTGTGCTTTACGGTGGTAAGTGACGCTACTTCGTCTTTTGATGGTGTTGATTTGGTCCTGGATGGAGTAGTACTTTGCGATCCGTTGCCTCGTATGGGAGTAGCTACTGATGTAATGTCTTTGCTCACATCCCTTTTTGAATCCTCGAAATGTAACAGTTTCTTAATATAAAATTTTTAGAATCATGTCCCGGTTTTAGGCAATTGTGGCAATATTTCTGCCCTTGTATGAACTGAAAGCATGCCGATGGAGACTGTTGTAAAAATTCCTTGCAAGAAAATAATGGATATTTTCCTTTTTTGCACATGCTGCAAGTGTCATTTTTATGACCTTTGGAAGTGCACACCTTTGCAGTTGAGCTTGTAGATTTGTCTTTGATCGCTTCCATGAATTGAAAGTGTTTCTCCAGAAATTGCAGGAATTCCTTGAGTGTTTGTACCTCCCGTGGCTTTGATAATGATTGTTCGTACCGCAAAGGAGTCGGTTGATCCAGTTTCTTTAGTAGAAGGGGGAGCAGAAGTGGATCCCATGTTGATGTGTCTATCTGCAAATTTTGCAATGCTAATAGACATTCTTGTGTTGTGTCATGCAGCTTTTTAACATTGTCCATTTATGTGCTTCCAGGTGTAGTAGTTAGCTCATTTACTAACTTGCTCACCAGCAAGCGTTTGTTGTTGTAACGCTCCAGAAGCATGAACCAAGCTGCATCAAAATTCTCTCCTGTTGATGCGAAATGTTTAATTAGATTTCCAGCCTCCCCCACTAAGTGAGTTTTCAAGTACCACATTTTCTGCACTTTTGAAAGAGGTTGATTTATTACCAGTTGCGAGAATAGGTCATGAAATTCTTGCCATTTTAAATAGGTGCCATCGAATTTTGCAATTCTTCGACAATGAAATTGATAGCAGTTTAATCGGAAGTTGGTTTGAAGTTTGCTCAGTATGGGAGTCACTATTAGCTGCTTTCAAAGTACTCCATACCTTTTCTTCAAGTGAAATGAAGTTATCGACCTTGTAGCCCTGCTCGGTTGGGTTGTCGAACATCTCATATATCCTGAAGTGAATGTCTTCTATATTTTCCCACAGCTTATTATTGGAATTATTGGAACACATTGTGATGAAACGTTGTCGTTCAGTAACCGTCGCACCGAGGCCATCATTACCCCTTGTCTGCGAACTAGTTTAGTGTACTCGTTGGAAGCTGCCTGTTTGGTTCCAGTATCATGCCGTGCTTCCGTGTTGACTTTTGAAGCTGAAGCATCATGTTGGTAC
Organism: Rhagoletis pomonella; assembly: GCF_013731165.1. Taxonomy (NCBI): domain Eukaryota; kingdom Metazoa; phylum Arthropoda; class Insecta; order Diptera; family Tephritidae; genus Rhagoletis; species Rhagoletis pomonella. The sequence goes on along the minus strand of NW_023479119.1, from coordinate 645 downwards.
GTATTTCCTTCATCAGTTGTTAAGCGCAATTCTCTCGCCGGGGTTTGAGCCAATTGGAGCACTGCGGACTCGAAAATCTCCTTGTACTGATTTACAATTTCCATTATATTGTTATAGTAGTCCATTATATTGTTAGCAGTAGTCGTGATCCAGCTGGGGGCTTTCAAGCACACGAAGTTTGTTGTCAGTTGTTTCAAACTTCGACCACTCGCTGTCCAGTCTTCTCAATCGCTCTTCGTAATAGCTGACTGACTGCTTCCTGGATTGCGGGTCCTTTTTAAAGTTTCGGACAATTGCTTCAATATTGCCGCCCGTTTCTTTTTGTTGTCTGGCCAAATCCTCGAAACGATCAATTTTTCTTCTTTTAGTTTAGTTTTGTGGCTCCTTAAACTGCTGCACTGGCCTTGTCTAAGCTGAATGTCCTTTCACAGGGGTCATCAGAATGTTCAGAATAGTAGCGATTACGCCAAGTTCGAACACTGTTGTTTGCTTGATTACATTCAAGTGAACTTTATTGAATTAATGATTACGTTTTTATACAAACTAAATGCTTACGTAGCTAAATAATAAGGCCATAAAACTTTAGATCGTAACCAAAATTATTGTAAAGGCTTTATTCCCACGTTTTGGTTTACATAAGCATAA
>NW_023479118.1:0-2449 GCF_013731165.1 Rhagoletis pomonella | reverse complement strand
TGCCTATTTCTCGTTGTTCGCTTTGTGTTGCCGCAGTATTCGCCACAGTATGAATAAATTGAGTTTTAACCATCTGGCATCACTAAAAATTGTGCTGCCAGCTGCTTTAAAAATAAAATGCGAATTTTTAGCGCAAAAGAAAAGGCAGAAACGACCTGTCAAATAATTAAAACGTGCAAAACGCGAATTGCTGTCCAAATGAATTTTAATTTAGTGCAATATAGTTAAAAAGTCGTTGCTGTAATTAGAAATTATCTTCGGTTGAAGCACGAATTATGAATTTAAACAATTTCACACAGCTGTGGGTTCACGAATCTGCAAAATAAGTAAATCTCTGTGCATCAGAAAACAACAATGTTGCTGGTAATAACAGTAGCAGTGGCTGCAGGAACTATGGCGGCAGCGACGATGTTGATAGCAGCGACGTCGACGCCAAAGCGATTTGCTACAAAGTAGATGAAGAAAGTATAGCGACGGCAATAGAAGTGAAAAGGAAAAAATGTAAATTGCAGCAAATAAAAGCCCTAGTACTGAAAAATACAGGATTCTTTGCATTTAACTGCTTTAAAAGTAGATACAAGTATTATTAAATGCGGGCTTAAGTTGAATTTTAAGAAGGTAAGTAAAAATAGATAGGTGAAAAAATTCGATAAGTATTTTTCCCAGATTGCATGTGGTGATGTAAAATTGAATTTGTTGTTTTGTTGTAAAGCTGAAGCACACAAGGACAAAAAAGAATGGGGCAAAGGTGCTCAACATGCATGATTTTTGGAGATAGTTGAGAGAATTGCAAATTCTATGACCGGAGCATTGGTATGCGAATAGCAAATCTCTTCATATCCGTTAACTTTTTTTGTTACCAATACAAAGGTGACTGGTGGAGCTTGCATACAAAATGGTCGCAGTTAAAACTGTAATAAGTTTCGCGCCGAAAAGGTGTAAAGAGTGAAAAGAATAAGCGCATGTGAGGGGTTAGTTCCCATTATATCGGTCAAAGTAACATTACAATGTTCAAGCGGGCTGTTAAGAAATCAACTGAAAAAAATACAGGATGCAACATGGAATTTGATATTCTCACCAGTTGTGCAGAAATTTGCTGGTTTCGAGCACGTGTCACGCATACCCACATGGAGCCTAGAGAATAACGGGAGAGCCAATTGTTGGCTCCTCGTGGACGTTGATAGCATCAACGGAATATTTTCGATTGCGGTTCCGTTCCGAGTGAAAGTGCATTAAACCACATGTTATGGAGCATGTGCTGCATAAAATTTCCAAAATAAATGTATATTTGTATATACTAGAAATTGTATGTGCACTTTTGCTCTGAAACTGGGAAACTCGGTCGCCCAACATTGTTGCTCAGCACTAGGGCGTCTGTAAAGATGAGAAATGAGGCAACTACACGAGGTTTGCAGAAAACCGGCTTGTTCGTGCAACCGGAAACAAGACCGAAAAAAGCTTTTATCAGTTGTTCTTGTATTTCGCAAACGCAATAAAACTGGCAGTCTCGGGTGCTCGCTAAGTTGATATGCCGTTGACTGTGTTTAGTAAAATCGATGACATTGAGTGCAACATTGTAGAGCGCCAGCTGCTCCCGAGTACTAGCTGGTGTAGTAATTTTGGCGCTGCCTCCTGCCGCGTTGTAACAAAAACAAAGTAATGCAGAAATATCTGATATGATATAGGTTTTGACTGCAAGTTTTGACTTTTTGCTGATATCGTTATGTCCTGCATCAAAGGGCAATGTACGCTATACTCTTAATACAAACTTGGGCTTTACCGTGCACAATGCAAACCTAAAGGCAAGTACTGGATTGCATTGTTTTTTCTATGTACATACCTTAAATGTACTAACGAGTTGCTTGTAAATTATCGCTATAGCTGTTACTGTGGCGTTACTTCACACCCACTTCCTGGTGGAACAGTAATAGCTGGGGTAGGGCGCATATCTACATACATATGCATTTTGTAGGATGCAGCCACCCTGAGCTGTCTGAAATTCTATGCATAGAGAGGCGTCGGGCAGTCGGTATTCGGGACAGTAAATGTAAAGTTACTTTGTTGTGCACGAAAAATTCTATGCGGCTTTATTACAAAATTTCTAAATAGATATAATAGATAAATTCACAAAATTTTGTCTTGTGAAATTCTCTATTAATACAAATTAAAGTAAGTAAATGCGTAAATGTGTTATTTAAGATGATGTATACATTGGTATGTTCTGGGTGCAATGTCTGTATGTTAAGTCGTTTATGATTCATACAGTTCATAATAATAATATTGGGAGTGTCTACTTACGCACGCCACGGTAACTTTTACCGTATATCCACGGTAAAAATTAAACCGAAAAGTTCTGTCCCGCTTCTCCGGCAACACAGAAAGGAACATCCTGAGTAGTAAGAGTTATAATCCCTAAGCGCGACCAGACCGCCTACGCAGAAAGAAGTTC
>NW_023479117.1:0-2449 GCF_013731165.1 Rhagoletis pomonella | reverse complement strand
AACAATTTTTCGGGATTTATCATCAATAAAAGTAAGGAAGTACCGTGCACCACCAAGCGACTGTGTACCGAAGGGACCACACACGTCTGCATGAATTAAACCCAATAAATCTTTGGAAATATTCTCGCTACATTGCGGAAATGGTTGCACATTTATTTTGCACTTCGTGCACACCTCACACTGTGTGCATTTACAAAATGTCATTCTGTCTATACCGCGCACCATATTCTTATTAAGCAAGTCCTGCATACTGCCGTAATTTAAATGACCGTATCGTTGGTGCCATAAGACCATATTTTCGCTTGATGCATGAAAACAACTATTACCGAAGTTTCGAAATATATAAAGTTTGTTTACTTTCATTGCTGTAAAAATAGTTTGATTTTCAATTTCTATCTTTGCACGATTTTTATCAAAGCTTACTTTCATATCATTCTCTACGGCTCTCGCAACCGACATGAAATTACCACATATTTGGCACATACAAAACTTCCCGCAAGGTAACGTCACTTTGTTCTGTCTTTATTTGAACTTCTCCCACACCTTCCGCAGTTAGGGAATTATTACCAGCTAATATAATTTTCTGTTTGTTATTTTTGAATGCAGTAAACATTGAGCGATCGCTGCACATGCGTGCAGTTGCGCTGCTGTCGTGCAGCCACATTGAGCTGTCGAACACTTGTTTGTCAGCTGCTGATAGCACAGTGTAATAGCGTTTTCTTTTCTCGAAAAAAGGCTGCACTTATTCTGCCCTCTGTTAGCGCTGTCACATTTTCATGTTCTTTTCTCAGCCCTTTCACAAGGCGTCGTGTTCTTTTCTCAGCAGGTTGCGCTCTGATCCGGCGAAAGTGCTGCCTTTTCTGCCCTCAAATAAACGTGAGGATGGGAGTTGCATGGTTGATTTTTAATTTAATCTTGTAAAAATGCAATTATTTTCCCTATCAGAAATAAGTGTTTTGCTTTAAAATTGTTAAAGACTTACAGGCCAAGTGAATAATTCAGCTTTATTAAGTTCTATAAATAAATTGTGATGGAGTAGTATATTTTCTGTTTCATTCTCATATAAAGAACGCAACATTCTCTCAGGTTTCAGGGCAACGCAAATCAAGAGTTCCCATATAAAAGGGCAGAACTTTTTTTGAGAAAAGAAAACGCTATAAGAGTGTTCGCTTCTCTTTGTCTCTTTTTGCTCTTTATTATTTGAGTTGGAAAAGCAGTCTGCCGCGTAGTGACTGCGACGCCCACACTTGTAGCACTTGAAGTTTTGCTTGTTGTTGTTTGAGGGTTTTTTATTGTTACACTTTTCCCCTTTTTCAGCGTTCTTTGTCCACACTGTATATGCCTGTGTTTCCTCTCCACCATCGGCGGATAAGCTGCCTGTTTGCATTTTTCGCTCTGACTCTTCCAGCAACTTGACCTTCAAATTGGATAACAAGGGCAAAGAGTCTCTTGTTTCCATCGCTTCCACAAAATGTTCGTATTGCTTTGGTAGGCTCGATAATAAAATTATGGAAACCAACTAGTCTTTCAATTCTATTTCTACCTCAGCAACTTTTCTACGACATTGGTGAATTCATTTAAATAACGCGACATATCTTCACCATCACTAAATCTCATGTTCAAAAGTTTTTTGTACAGCGACACTTTGTGCACAGGACCGCTCGGAAGATGTACTTTTTCCAGAGTTTTCCAAGCCTCCACAGATGTTTTGCACTGTTTAATATAGTTTAACTGTGAAGCCTTAATACAAAGCGTTATTGCTGCTAGCGCTTTCTCGTCGAGCGCATCCCATTCTTCAGCTTTTCCAGCGGTTTTTACAAGCGTTTCACACACAACATTCCACAGGCCGGCATGGATGAGAATACTTCTCATCTGCAAACGCCACACATCGTAGTCTTTTTCGTCCAGTTTATCAATTTAGTAAATAGAATTCACCCGTATTCAAGACTAAGAATTCATAAAGATAAATATGTACATATGTATGTATAAGATATACAGTGTTGCTTCTTTTCGGTTTATTCGTGTTGTAAAATCAGGAGCAGTTCGTGTACACGAATACTTTCAACCAGGGTTCGTATTTGCACACACATGTGCAGCACATCCTAACATTTTAAGCTCACACACGTGTGCTGTGCATATAAAAAATTAAAAATTTGCTCACATCACATGTGTGTGCCGTTTGGTAAAAAGCACGGGCACATGTGTGTACTTTCTTTTTATTAATGTAAAGCACACGCACATGAGTGTGCTATGCGTAGAGAAACTTATACACTTCGAATTCTAACTCAAATCTTAAAATAATTTTTTAATATGTTTTCTGTCATATAAAAAACAAACAACATCTCACTTTTTATTGAATTGTCTTTCAAAAAATAACGTTTAATAAACAAATTCTTTTAAGAATATATTATGTGCATGTGCATGGGCTGAAATTTGTACAAAAATCGGC
>NW_023479116.1:0-2450 GCF_013731165.1 Rhagoletis pomonella | reverse complement strand
TTTTTTCAATTTTTTTTGTAAAAATATAAAAAAAATTGTACTTTGCGTGGAAGGATCTCGAAAACCTTTTATTTTTTGCAGATTTTTTTTTCTCCCTAAGCTCTGTTGTATTACAAAAAAAATAAGCTATCATCGAAGAAAATCGATGCAAAACTACGTAAGTTATAAGCGATCAAATAAAAATACCCAGGTTGCGCAACTTCAATGTATGTACCTATACATACATACATATATTAAAGGTATAAAGTGCAAGTGAGATATTATCCGGATAAACGAATAACACCATAACAATGATAACACTTTTTCTTTAAATAAATCAAATAGTACTTTTAATACTCGAATTGTATTATAGTAGGTAGAGTGGTTGCATCGAAAGTAAGAGTGGTTGGGTTCGAAACCTGCTGTAGGCATGTAGTTATAAACATGTATTTCCGTCAGTTATGGGTAAGTATGCAGGTAGATTTTCAAAATTATAAGACACAGAAAATTTCTAAAGCCTACATCTAAAACAGGTAGTATTTTCTTTTCCCGGCTTGTTATAAAAAGGAACCTTTCTGTCTAGGTAAGATTTGATTTTTTTCAATTTTATTCTTGTTCCGAGTATAAATATGAGTTAATGCGCTTTGAAACTTCATAACATCTTCAAGGCTCGCCGGAGATAGTTCAGTTCATAAGTCTAATTTCAAAACCGTGATTTATTAAAAAAAATAAAATGAGTAAAAGGACGCGAGAATTTGAGTGTAATAAGGATCCAGATATGTTCTGTTTCATGTGTGGCCAATATACTATCATAAGGCGACGACGAGTGTTCTCAGATCATATCAAAACTTTATACTCCAAGTATTTTGGAATTGAGCCTAAAAATGCTGAAAAACCATGGACACCGAACACTTTGTGTACATCGTGTCGAGTAGAATTGATTCAGTGGGAATCAGGACAACAAACAAAATTTGATACACCAATGATATGGAGAGAACCTACTTGCCATTCAATAGAGTGTTATATTTGTCAAACAAAAGTACTTGGCGTTGGAAGATCAAGAGGAGTAACCTATGCTAGCGTACCTACAGTGACATTACCAGTACTACATTCAACGGCAGTTGCGGATCCAGTTCCATTGTCAACAGTAACATCTGAGTGCGGGGGATCAAGTTGTACTGAATTTCGCATGGAAAACGAAAGAAACGTTCTGTCACAAGCACAACTTAATGATTGGATAAGAGATTTGGAACTATCCAAGGAAAAGGCCGAGATCCACACTTCTCGTATGCAACAATTTAAATTTGTGTCATCCGATGTTAAGGTGACATATAGTAGAACTCGTCACGAACCATTTTCCAAACACTATACCAAGAAAGACAGTATATGCTACTGCAACGACATCCCTGGTTTATTCAAAGAGTTTGGTCAAACATATGATTCAAAAGAGTGGCGATTGTTCATAGACGGCAATAAACTGAGTTTGAAGGCTGTATTATTGCATATTGGTAACAAAAAGCCTTCTATCCCGATTGCACATGCAGTAAATACAAAGGAAACCTACGAGGAAATGCAAAAAATACTCAAATTTATCAAATATGAAGAGCATGATTGGAAAATATGTTCTGATCTGAAAGTCGTTGTAATAAGATAAAGGAAGGTATTTTTGTTGGACCACAAATAAGAAAGTTGATCAACAATAATCAATTCAAAGGACTACTCTCATCAGTTGAGGCAGCAGCGTGGGAATCCTTTGAAAAGGTCGTTGCTTCTTTTATCGGTAGACACAAAAGCCCTAACTACGAGCAGATAGTGAACGACCAAATCAATAATTATGCGAAAATGGGCGTAAATATGTCTTTAAAAATTCACTTTCTCCACTCACATTTGAGCTTTTTTCCGGCAAATCTTGGCGACGAAAGTGATGAACATGGCGAAAGGTTTCATCAGCAAATGAAATTAATTGAGAATCGATATCAAGGATTCTGGGACGTCGCAATGATGGGTGATTACTGCTGGTTTCTCATAAGAGAAACCGATCCTAAACTGAATAAGCGTCAAAGTAGAACACATAATTATTTCGACAACATAGTAAAATCAAATTAAGATAAAGATTGTTAGAATATAGTATAAACATAAATAAATTAAAAAAAAAAAGTTAAAAATATGGGTAATTTCATTCATAAATTGAACTTTTAACTCAATAGAAACAGAGCATAGCTAGATATTTCACTCTTCTTTATACCATACATACGTTTTGGGTATACGTTGAAATTGCGCAACCTGGGTATTTTTATTTGATCGCTTATAACTTACGTAGTTTTGCATCGATTTTCTTCGATGATAGCGTATTTTTTTTGTAATACAACAGAGCTTAGGGAAAAAAAATCTGCAAAAAAATAAAAGGTTTTCGAGATCCTTCCCCGCAAAGTACAATTTTTTTTATATTTTTACAAAAAAAATTGAAAAAA
>NW_023479115.1:428-2450 GCF_013731165.1 Rhagoletis pomonella | reverse complement strand
AAAAAACGCGCTCATCAAAGCATGTGAGTGCGGCAAGGATAATAATATGAATTTACTTATATTTCCAAACATTTTATTGCCTGTTGCGGTTTTCACTCCGTAAGCAATTATCCAAAATTCTTCAGAGTCGGATGGAATGGTTCTGAGAAAAGTTATTCCATGGGAAAGTTAAAAGATTTAAATATTCAGTTTCCGCTGCTTTTCTTTCCTTCAAAGTCAAATAGTGAATTGGCAGGTCCCTCTTGACTCGCCCTCTTGTGATTCACACACTTTTCTGGTGACAAAATCAAAGCCTTTTTAAAAGTATTTAATTGACTAGGTAATCGTTACAAAAGTTCTTGGATTAGGATGATTAAACATTTTTGACAGTTTTTTAATATGCTTCTTAAGTCATGTTTATCACGCAGTTCATTAGCCTCTTCTGTAAAATTATCGTGGAAAACTAAGTTTTTTATATTTTTATAATAGCAAAAAAATTATTTGAAGGCGAAAAATCGCCAAAAATCGGCAATGGCGATTTCCTAATTTTTTTACGCGCAAATATCCAAAAAAAAACGCCAAATTGGTGCGAAATCGCTAAATCTGTTACCGGACCGGATCCGGTAATTAGAGAATAAGCGAAAAGTTTGCTCTCAAAAGTGGAACATAGTCCAGAAGTACGGGAACGCAAGACACTACATTTCGTACCCAGAATTTGAGGAACATCTGATTCACGTTGTTTTTGTTTTTGTCACTTCAATGCAAAAACTTGGAAATTGAATTTTTATTTCACAAATTTGATTTTAAGTATATAAAAATTGAAAATACATCAACAGGCCATTCACTATTCCTTAAAAGCAAGAATGATAGAATACAAGATTGCGACATTTGTGTACCACAAGTAAACAAAGAATAGAGCGAAAAGAAGAACGAGTTGAATTTGCCAAAATAGTTCACTTTACAGCGAAAAACGTGTTTTAATTGTGCTAAACGCGAAAATATTGCATTTTTCACCTAATCTATTTGAGGTTAGTGAACGTTTTAGTGCACTCCATTGCCTCAGTATATCCAGTAAAAAAACTGTGGTGAAGTCCTTTATGGGGATAAAGTTTCCAGAGGTGAAATTTTAGGTAGCACACAATTTCTTACACGCATGGTTTCTTTTCAGCACTCATGAAAGAAACTTAAGAAATATTTGAAAAAAAGTTCATATAGTACATTAGTTTTTGAAAGAAATACCATATAATGTATGTACTCTGGTTAATAATATCAAAAAATGTATTAGAACCACCGTTTAATGTTATATTTGATACAAATTAATATTGCTGCCCCGAACGCTCTGCGCCTTGCCACTTGAATAGGGGATCACTATGGTCTATGGAATTTTTACTGTAGCTTATCACTCTTATCACTTACGTTTTCCGCTTTGCATAAAAAATACACGGGGAACTTTCCGTTAAGTTTGAGGAGGTTTCTTCAAAAAAATCGGGGGTTGTTCGGACACGTCCGCACGCCGGAAAATCTTAACAATTGTGTTTTACAAAATCAAACGTTTTTTCTGACATTTCTTTCTGTCTCAAGTGTGTGTGTGTATTACATGTGTAGTGTGTGTACAAAGTAAGTAGATAAGTAAAATGTTAAAGTCCCACTGGGAAAATAGGTAAGCACCTTACGAGGTAAGCCATGTTTTCTTTCAGTTTTTAGTACCAAAATTGTCATCATGACCAGCGTAATCTACTAGTAAAGTACAAAATGAACACCTCCGGTGATACATTACGTTGTCAGTTGCAAAATAACGTGCAGCCGAAGTTATTTCCAAGCACCGAACTACTCCGAGCGACTGCTCTGCATTACACGTAACTTACTTTGTAAAGCGACTCAGAAGTATGTTTGATAGCAAATGTACATTCTAAATTCCTACTTACATAAGGCGGCCATGCCTTTGTAAAAGTAAGGGACGTTCGGCAGGGAAATGGTAATGACTGCCAGGTGAAGAGTAAGTTGCTAATAAGGTATTATTACGTGCTCCTAATTCCCACTGGG
>NW_023479115.1:0-328 GCF_013731165.1 Rhagoletis pomonella | reverse complement strand
CCCCCCTAGGCGTATACTTAGCCTAGTAACCGCTGTAGTTGCTGCAACGTCTCTACAACGTTGCCAAGCCCGGTTGGGCGGCGGTGGTGCGACCTGGACGACTGTTGGCTGCGGGGGGATGATGGGGGGCCCGGGCGGTAGTATGCCGACGGTGGTCTCCGAACGAGCTGGAGATGGTTGCGGTCTTCGCACGGGAGTACGCCGTGGACCCAATGGGAAATGATGGAACAACGTATGATGGTGTCGTTGACATACGTGACACCGGCTAGGAGAAGTACACTCCCATGTCATGTGGGACAATGCTAGGCAATTTAAGCAGTGCCCGTGT
>NW_023479114.1:0-2450 GCF_013731165.1 Rhagoletis pomonella | reverse complement strand
ATATCTTCCAACCGGTACATGGCGCCATGTTGCCAGCCAAGATAATCAAGCCGACCTCGGCACCCGCGGGTGCAAACCGCAGGACTTGGCAAATTCCCCACTCTGGTGGCACGGACCAAAATGGCTCTCTTGCCGCATGGATGCATGGCCAAGGTCAAAGGCATGCAGTGCATCTCCACCAGAAAAGCGCAAAGTGAAGGTATATCACGCGCTTGAAGAAGAGGTCGATTTTCTTGATCGCTTTTCTTCTTTCTCTCGAGCACTCCGCGTGACTGCGTACATGTTCCGCTTCGTGAGCAATGCCCGCAACAAATCAAAGGGGTTAGCTACAATCACCTATCCACATCTGACACATAACGAATTTCAATATGCAAAAATTCATCTTATCAACGCAGCGCAATCACGCCATTTTCCGAGCGAAAAAAGCGCTTTGCAAGATAAAAAGCCACTTAACAAAAAAAGTCCTCTTATTGTTCTCAATCCTTCGTTGGACAAAGGCGGACTTCTACGGGTTAATGGCCGATTAGCACATTCCACATTAAGCTATAATGAAAGGCACCCAATAATTCTTCCTACCGAATCGAGGTTCTGCCAGCTATATTTGGAGTTTTTACACTCGCTGCTTCTTCACGCAGAAACACGATTAATGCTCCAAATGGTAAGGCAAGAGTACTACGTACCAAAGCTAAAACCTCTAATTAAAAAATGCATTTTTCAATGCAAAGTGTGCACGCTTTACAAGCAACAAACACGCACCCAAATAATGGCCGCTCTACCCCCTGAGCGCTGCAGTTTCTCACTCCCATTGTAGATTTTGCTGGGCCATTCCAAATTAAAGCATCGGTGCTTATATCTACAACCCTTATCAAGGGATACGTTGCAGTTTTTGTCTGTTTTTCCACAAAGGCAGTGCATCTCGAGCTATGCTCGGATCTTACAACCGAGGCTTTTCGAGCAGCATTCGCCCGCTCCGTTGGCAGACGAGGCTTCCCCTCAAAAATGATGAGCGACGATGGAAAAACGTTCATTAGCGCTCAGCGCGCAACAGAACGCGACTTCGTTAAATTCCTTAACGAATGTTCCGCAGACATTGACAAAAAATATGCCCCTCAAGGCATCAACTGGCAATACATATATACCACCCAGCGCCCCCCCACATGGGCGGCGTGTGGGAATCCGCAGTGAAAAGCTTTAAAATCCGTTTAAAAAAAACCGCTGCAGCCCACAAGTTCACTTTCGAAGAATTCACGACGCTTCTGGTGCGAATTGAAGCAGTCCTCAACTCGAGGCCTCTATCCGCACTTTCTCAAGACCCAGCTGATATGACAGCACTTACTCTGGGTCACTTCCTTCGAGGTGCACCGCTATTGGCCATTCCCGAGCCTAATGTGGAAGACCTCTCTCTACTAAACCGGTGGGAGAAAGTCAAAGCACTTCACCACCAATTTAGTCGCCGCTGGAAAGAAGATTACCTCAAAGATCTTCAGAGGAGATACAAGTGGAAAACCCCACAACGCGATCCTCAGCCAGGCAACATCGTCGTGATCAAAGAAGATTCGCTCCCCCCCCCCCACCAAGTGGCGATTGGAACGAACCGAAAACGTTCGCCACGGCCCTGATAACCACATACGTGTCGTAGAAATCCGTACGCAAAATGGAGTTATCACGCGGCCACTTGTCAAACTGTGCTTCCTTCCAAAAGCACAATAAATAATTCTATACATCTTTTCCTTTTGTATATTAAGGGTCTTAACCTCCCGTTTAAATATTGTACTCAAGTACTTCTCGTTTCTCTGCCGTTGCTTCTACTTCCAGATCGAAGACATCATGGCAGCACGGAAGGCATGTACCCTGGCTCCAACGGCAGAGACAGAAAACTGCCTACAATGCCGGCTCTGCCACCGGTACCACGCATTGCGGACGTGCCCGGCCTTCCAGGCGATGAAGCCGCCGCAACGGTTGGGAGTAGCCCACACGCAGGGCTACTGCGTCAACTGCCTTGCGCTAACCCACACTACCGGGGAATGCGACTCACCGGGTAGTTGCAAGACCTGCGGGCTAGCGCACCACACGCTGCTGCATGTAGCAGCCAACACCCATGCGCGCACGGGGCCAAGGGAACAGGGGCCCAAGAAGAGGAAACCGGCCACAAAGGTCCCAAGGAGCGTCAAGCGGCTCGACGACGAAAAAGGCGCTGAAGAAGGCGCAGAAGAACCCGCGCAACCATGCGCCGCAACCGCCGCGCAAGAAGACCGCCCAACGGACGATCGCGCGCACTCCCCAAGGCCTACAAACGGCCAATTTCCAGGGCCGCACCACCCACCGCGTCCTTGGCAACACGATCCGCGCCCTGAAAGAGCTGCAGGAGACGCTCAGCAAAGCATTCCTGCAGGGCGGGGACGATGTTTAAGCCGCCGCTTAAACTTAATTCAGCGGCCGTGCGCGCATCC
>NW_023479113.1:0-2450 GCF_013731165.1 Rhagoletis pomonella | reverse complement strand
TCGAGTTATTACATATGTATGCATGAAAAATGTGAAATATCATTTCTCTACTGCTTCGACTTAAAAGAAAATATTGTAATCAGTATTTCTTTATTCGCAACTTCTATATTTCTGTGGATGCTAAGTAAAGCTTAACCATCTAATCTTTGTTCCCCAGTTTTACTTCGTAAATATGATTCAAGCTTAAGAAGGAGCGTTCACTGGAAATAAGTGTCACAGGAAGTGTTGGCCCTATCTGCAAGAATCGGTATACCCTTAGGTACAGTGATTGATTGCAAACATCAGGAGCGTCTAGGAATGGTGTTGGACTATGCTCCGTAGGTACATTAAACAATTCTTGTAAAGAAACATAATAAGGGTATACATCAAACCTTATAAACCGTATAAAATTATAATTGTGTAAACTTTGGAAATCAACTGTCAAAAATTGTATGGAAACTTTTACACATTTCAAATAAATTTCTACAACGATATCACTGAATAATCTTGATAACCTGAAGACAATGGCTGCATTTCTTTATTCATTCTGAACGTTTGGAATAAACTTTTTTGTTTACTTATTCTTTAGAACGCTCCTCGTGATATGTTAACGTATATTTCAAACGCATTCTGTTTATACCGGCTGTGAAATGGGATTATCCGGAATGTATAAAGAAACGCAGCCAAAGTAACTCTGTCGCAAGTGTATACAAAAAAAGAGTATGGGGCGTTCATGTAACAGAGCTCTTAAATTTATAAGAATATCTGCTTGATAAAGCTATCGGTTTAGATGAATACCGCTAACATTAATTTAAATATTAGCATGGCATTTGAATTTAAATGTAGAAAATTACCTTTGACACATTTTAACACATGATAATTGAAATGTCAAATTACGTTTAGTCGAAGGCGGAAATGTAAAAGCAGCATCCGGTGCCCACGGACATTCAAGGAGCTCATAATTCTCGTTATCGCTTAGTTTACGGTGACCAAAATTTGACGCATCATTAAGCGGAGCCTGCAAGGACGAGGATATATAAATTCGGTCGCAGAGAACTTAAAACTTGACTTTCGTGACGCAGAGGGTTGTGAAATTACCGGCATATTGAAAACAATGAGGGTGTTGATTTTTTAAACTTAGGGAAGCGACCATTTTTGGGCCTTAATCAAACTACGCCTAAACGTTAGTATTCATACATGCTAGTAAAATTCAAATAAAATTTTCTCTATCTCATCATTACGTCCTGAGAACTGTGGGACTCGGGTAACTTATAGCCCACTTTCACCAAGAGCTGTTTTAATTTCCTTTTCCCATAGGCATTAACTGCAGTTAAGGCGTGGTGGAAATGAGCTCTTACTCTGGAATCAGCTGCACCAAGTTTCCCAGCGCCGGAGCGGATTCATTTTTTCCGTACTTGACACTCGTGAGATGAATTTTCGGCTGTTTGTGAAAATTCGGCAGCCGGAGGGGCAGAAGTTAAGTTTAAAATAGTTCGTTATTTTTACAGAATGCAATCGGTACGTAGTACTTTTTGCTCTGGTGATTCAGCGATATTGAAAACACACTTTTTCTCCCAGATAGATATGTAAATTAATTTCAATTACTTCTCCCCTTTCGAAAGCTTCGAAAACCTTAAAACGCAAACCAAAATGTGCATATAGTATATATGTAGTACTTTTAGGGATTATGTAAAGTATGTATGTATATAAAGTGGTGTTGACAGAGCATCTAGACGGAGAGCTCATGCCCAAAAAACCCATCATTCTTCAGATCGATTGAAATTTTTTGTGAGCTTAGCTTGTTATCTATATATATAAATGTGAATGTCTGTTCGTTTATTACCTTATAACTTTTGAGCCACGACACGGAATCGCACGAAACTTGGCAGACTTATTTGTTTTTACTCCGGGAAGGTTATAGGTATGGTCTTATTTGAAAATATGTCGTAAATTTCGCAAGGGAGCGTGGTACCGCCAATAGACCTGCAAATGTTTAATCAGCTAAAACTTCGGAACCATAAGTCGAAAGAATTTGCAATTTGGTAAGAAGACATGTCTACGGGAGGCGCTTATTGTAACGTATATATAAAAGAGAGCGTGGCACATGAACTTGAAATTTGGTATGCAAACATATCTATGGTAGGTGCTTATAGTAAGGTATATATAAATTAGTTTGTAAAAGGGGCGTAGCACAACATGGGCGTGGAAGTTCTTATCAGTCATAACTTCGGAATCACAAATCACATAACCCCTTCAATTCCCTCTGGTATGCCTTTAGAATTTACATAAAATTTTTTTCATATTTGTAAAAAGACGTGCGGTGAAACCCTCGGGTAAAAGCTAGTATGCATATAAATTGATATCAGGAGGGCTGGCTGCTGAACAACGTACTTCATATGACTTGAAATTTGAACAGAATTTTAACTAAAATATATAGAAAACTAGCTTTCACCTGCGGGTTTCACCCCACG
>NW_023479112.1:0-2450 GCF_013731165.1 Rhagoletis pomonella | reverse complement strand
TTGTATTTGTTTTTACCGTGCGACTGGCGGCGATGGCAGTCGCCGGCGCCTGCGCTTTTGTCAACTTCACTTGTGTAGCGGCGGGCGCACTTTTGCGCTCCGCTTTACCCGCCAGCGCACGCGTAGGCGCTACCGTTGTGACGGCTGTAGCAGCGCACGCTTCTTGTTGTTGTTGTTGTTGGTGGTGGTGGTGTGGGTGCTGCTGGTGATGTGATTTTGTAAATCGTTCAGTCTTTTGTTGGACCACCGCTGGCGTGCCACCGCCTACCAGCGGTTGCAATAGCGGCGGGCTATGACGTTGCGCCGGCGCAGTATCAAATGTGATTTGCCTCTTTTTGCGCACTTTTTGCTTTACTTTACTGGTCGCCTTCAACAGCGGATGTGTTTGATGCGCTGTTGTTGCGGTGGTTGTTGTTATTGCTGGTTGCCGTTGCGGGGTGGTTGTCGATGCAAATGCAATTTCAGCGGCGGCGGAAATTGGAGTTTTTGATGTTATGGCGTGGGTGTGGGTGTGGGTGGGGACGCTGGCTGTTGTACTAGTAGTGTTGGCGGTGCAAGAGGTGTTGGTGGTTATTGTTGTGCTTGTTGTTGCTGTAGTGTTGATGGTGCTGCAGGCGTATGAGGCGACGGTGATGTTGGCAATTATTATTGGCAATGATGCTGATGCAGTGCAGCAGGTTTGCTTTTGTTGATAAGGTGGACGACGTTGTTGATATTGTCGCCTTTAGCGTAATCTCGGTGCTGTTGTTTATTGCGTTTATGTGGTAGGTGTTGCAGTTGTGGTATATGTAGTAGATGGCGCTGTTCTTTTCTGTTGTTGTTCATTAAATTTGGCAGGCTTTTCGTTGCACTCTCTGCGCGATTATGTTGACCTCAAAACATTTCGAGAACATTGCATTCATATTTTAATAAGTCAGTAGTTTTTAGCCAGCACCTGTCAGAACGTTTCATAATTTTCTTCTTCCAATTGCAAAGGCATCGTCAGCCCAACAAATATGTTTCTTCAAAGGTTCAAGTGGCTTAACTATCGTTTTCGCCATACATTTGTATGCAAATTGCTTTTGTTTTATTTTCTTATTTTTTATTATTGCTTACATTTATCGCCTTTTGTATTGATCACCCTGCTGTCTGAGGCTTTCACATGTATATACATTCGTAGTAGGCCGTAAACCAGCTATCAAGCCGCTGCTCCAAATGTACCCGTATATCTCAACATTTCAACAACTTTTGTGTGTTTTAAACACTTTTCCATGAAATCTTTATGTAAGTACATATACATACTTAAGATTTCGAACCAACAATTGTGCATTTCATTTTTGTGGATTTTCTCTTTTGTGCTAAAAATTTACAACAACTCTTGCATTCCCATTTGGTGCTCAGTTGTTAAATTAATTTACTTCTTTCCTACTAATTTTTAAAATGCTCACTCTCTGGCATATACATATGCATTTATTTATCACTGCACTATTCATGTATTTTTTCATTATCTACTCTTCTCTAAAATGCTGCATTTTCATGGTTGCCTTAACTTTTTATTTTATTATTTTCACTCTTTGCCTTTTTTGTGTTAATATTTTGCACTTTTTTCCCAATTTGTTTTTCTTGCTTAATTTTTTATTTTATTTCACTACACTTTTTTTGTTTGTGTGCCTACATTTTATTCCATGCGGCTTCGGCTGCTGCTCGCGGTTTCTATGAAACTGTGATTTTCTGAGTAGTACGTGGAATTATGAACAAATGAAAGAGAAAAAAAAAATGTAATTTAATTTTTCTTTTGGTTTACACTTTAACATGGCGCACATTTACATATACACGCTCCGCCTTCGTTTTGTTTTTCTTTGTTTTAGCATCATTGCTTGCATTGTTTGTTTTTCTTTTCTAGAATTAAAATTCTGCACGAATTTCAAGTCTAGCCGCTTATAGACTCTTAACTATAAAACACTAAACTCATCTCCTTTATAATATAGATATGTATGTATGTACATATACATATTTTGTATAAGTAAATGCATATACTATTTATATATGTATGCACATAAATACTTCTTTCCATACTTCACCACTGCTTCTACTTTATCACTCTGTTCGCGGGCGTGCATGCTCAAACGTATATACATATATATTTGTATACATACAAATCGACAAGCTGTTTTACATAATTTCCATGTTCGCGTCTACGTGACGTGAAACTGTCGCCAATGGACTTTTTGTTGCTTTCGCTTTAGTTACTGTTCTCATTTTCTGCTGTAGAGTCAAGAATGTTTGAAGCTTTTAGGGTGCGGTGAAGCAAATATTTACTGAGTGTATGCACATTAGGGTGGTCCTTAAAGTCAAATGTAAGTTTTTTTTCCAGTCTCAGCCGCTCAATTGGTAATACCACGGTCCCATACATATATCACATATAAATTTTGGTCCCAATCGGAGACGATTAAGGCGTGTCGCACAGGGGG
>NW_023479111.1:0-2450 GCF_013731165.1 Rhagoletis pomonella | reverse complement strand
ACCTACGATGATGAGTATCTCTACTTTGCTCAATAGCGCGATATTGAGGGTTCTCGCGTCGAGAGATATGCTCTCGGGTATTTCTGTCTTGCTCGGCTGAGCGAATTTGAGGATTTTCCCGGCGAGACCTACGTTGATAAGTATCTCTACTTTGCTCAATATCACGATATTGAGCGTTCTCGCGTCGAGAGATATGCTCTCGGGTATTTCTGTCTTGCTCGGCTGAGCGAATTTGGGGATTTTCCCGGCGAGACCTACGTTGATGAGTATCTCTACTTTGCTCAATAGCACGATATTGAGCGTTCTCGCGTCGAGAGATATGCTCTCGGGTATTTCTCTCTTGCTCGGCTGAGCGAATTTGAGAATTTCCGCGGCGAGACCTATGTTGGTGAGTATTTCTACTTTGCTCAGAAGAGCGAACTTCCGGATCTAACCGACGTCTAGACCGATTTGCTGTGTTTCGGGATTGTTCATTTGATCTATGTATATTATCTTCCCGAAAAGATTGCATCTGCCTTCTATTTTGGATGCGTCTTAATAACATAGATTTTTGTCTTAATCTAGGCATTATACTTTATCTGGGTTGAGTATAAAAGATATAAAAACTTACGTAAATTAAATTGCTTAAATACCTAAAAATATTTTTCCTTATGAAGAGTTTCTCCGCTCGTTGCACCTCTGCTTCCAACTATTTGTTCGATGATTTGCCGAATGGGGGTCTTCCGTTATCTTGTTGGCTCAGAAGTTGTGGTAAGATTGTCCTGGAGCTTTCTCGGCATTTGGGTGTTTTCAGGCCTGTGATGTTTTTATTGTTTATGGCCAATTTCCAAAATTTAAAATTTTTAAAAACACGTCCCTACTTTAAAAACGCACACGAAATTTTTCTCGTTGACACAGTTTTTCATTCCGCTTATGCACTCTGCAGATTTTAATGAATTATAAATACTGAGAATATTTTAAATGGTTCACGTATCCTTTATACATAAAATACATGTTCGAGTAGGTAAAAACTCATACCGCTGCTAGAAAACCCGCATTCAAGCGAAGATTTTCGCAAGTATTTTTTTTAAAGAAATGAACATAAGTACCTGGGATATAATGGAAGTAACGGGACGGAGTGAACTGTCACTTAACTATTTATTGTATGTGAAACCAATGCGAATGGTTATAATGGTCTGGGCGAAACGTAACGTATGGGAGATCTAAAATCAATAGATCCTTACGAATTGTTACGTTCCGCACCGTGCATTATAACCCAGGCAAAAGGAATACACAATACATTTGTTAATTTATTTTCATCCTTGCTTGCTTGGTTGGGAAAACCAACGATCGTTTGAGAAGGCGTAAACTATTTATTTGGCATACATACATAGATATTATCAAATAAATAGTATATACAGTTGTCCACAAAATAATAGGAGTGGGATATTTTAACCTGTTTTGGCTATTTGTCTTTAGTTTATTTAATGTTTCGTATTTTTTTGTAAAAGCCTAGTTGGTTATACAACAAACACCATATAAATTTACATTTTCAAGTTTGTACAAAAATTATAAAAATTCTGCAAATTTTCACCAAAATTTCAAACTATTTAACCAGAACCTTTAGAAAATATGTTGGTATGCAGTTTTGTAGCCCATTCAATTCTATTCTGAAGAAGTGCAAGTTTCAAGCTGCTAAAAAATTCCGTTGATTTTTGAGAATTTTTTCGGTTGAAGGTGTTTCACGTTTTTTCCATACAAAGTATGTTCGACAATTTTCTTTTATATGGGGACTGTGCCAGCAAAAAAAATTGCCAAAAATCAACGGAATTTTTTAGCAGCTTGAAACTTGCACTTCTTCAGACTAGAATTGAATGGGCTATAAAACTGCATACCAGAATTTTCTCTGAAGATTCTGATTAAAAAGTTTGATATTTTGGTGAAAATTTACAGAATTTTAATAATTTTTGTACAAAGGCTGAAATCTGAATTTATTCGTTGTTTGTTGTATACCCAGCTTGACTTTTGTATAAAAATAATAAACATTAAATAAACAAAAGACAAATAGCAAAAACTGACCAAAATAACGCACTCCTATTATTTTGTGGACCACTGTACATACATGTGTATGCATGTGCCATGTACATATTCAAACACAATTTTAGCCACTCGGCTGATTTAGAAATTTGCATACCCATCAGGGTAGCCGACTGAATTTTTTGACCTTTTGAAAAATTTGTTTTTGCAGTTGATACTTCCTAGAGTGTTAGAATGAGGTTTATGTATGTACATATGTACATATTTTGAAACAATTTTCTGTCAGATATATAAATCAATTACGCAACTAACTATACACATTTTCACACAAGTGAGATGTGCAATGCAATTGTACTACTTAAAATATTTGTCTTATCTTTAAGCGAGACCTACGATGATGAGTATCTCTACTTTGCTCAATAGCGCGATATTGA
>NW_023479110.1:0-2450 GCF_013731165.1 Rhagoletis pomonella | reverse complement strand
GCAGATAGCTTATAACCTACTGTAGAAAATAGGCTAATTTTTTGGAAGAGTTGCCACCTGTTAAAAAGTTTAATTAAATTAATACGCGGAAACGACTAAACGGATTTGCATGAAATTTTGCACACAGATAGATTATGACCTAGGTTAGAAAGTAGGCTACTTTTTTTAAGAGTTGCCACCTGTTATAAATGTTTAATTTAATTAATACGCGGAAATGAGTGAACTGATTTGCATGGAAGTTTTCACACAGATAGCTAGGTTGAAAAATAGGCTACTTTTTTTAAGAGTTACCACCTGCTAAAAAAGTTTAATTAGATTAATACGCGGAAAATTCTGAACGGATTTGCATGAAATTTTGCAAGCAGATAGCTTATGACCTACAGTGGAAAATAGGCAAATTTTTTGGAAGAGTTGCCACCTGTTAAAAAAGTTTTAATTAAATTAATACGCTTATGACCTATGTTGGAAAATAGGCTACTATTTTAAGAGTTATCACGTATTAAGTTTAATTAAATTAGTACGCGTAAATGACAGAACTGATTTGCATGAAAGTTTGCACACAGATAGCTTATGACCTAGACTGGAAAATAGGCTACTTTTTTAAGAATTGCCACCTGTTTGAAAATGAAATTTTGCTCAAAGATGGTTTATGACCTGGATTGAAAAACAGGCTACTTCCTTAACCGGTTTTCCGATCAGAACGAAATTTAGTACACTTACTATGGATTTCGGAAGGATGGTCTTAGACTGAAAGTAAGTCCGATAGCTCAAGGCCCCTCCCATACAAATTAGAAAATTCTTATTACATACATATCTCTGGAAGTATTTGTGGGAGAGAACTGAAACTTGGTATAGTGATATCTATGTGAAATCAATGATGGCATTAATCGATTGATGTTTTAATCAGTTAGTTAATTCGATTAGATTCAATCTGATTACAGTTAATCATGATTAATTTTAACCTGACTGAACAGTTAATCGTGACCGCGATTAAAAAATTAATTTTTAATCATTAACTCTTAATTTGATCAAGTAGGTTTGGTGATTAATTAAGTTATGCTGGAATTTCCCTGTGCACACAAAGCAAGTTAAACCGGTATGGCTAAGTCGGGTTTCCTCATCCATCTAAGCAATTTCGTGTGCATTTTCATTAAGATATATACCAACAAACGTTTTACAAACTAGGTTTGTGAAAGTTCCCAGTTTATGTATTACTAATAACAATAATTATAATTTTTTTATATTATGTGCTTTTTATAAGCGTAAAACACAAAATAATTACTATAACTGGTGTTTGGTTTCAAACTCGGACAAACTAGACAAATTAATCAGATTTTATTTTTAATTGGATTAACGATTAATGTTTTAAATTAATTAAACGTAATCGCAGCCAGCGGTTAACGATTCAAAAAATGTTATCATTAATCGTACAGTTGATAACGACTAATTAATTTTAATCGTCAAACGCGATTAACATTTTAATCGTTAATCAGATTAACAGTTTTCCAACACTGTGTGAAATCATGTTCATATTCACGGAGAAAAATGGACGTTTTTGGAAAAGAGGCGTAGCACCTCCAATACTGACTGAAAGTTTCATATTGCATATCCCTTCAAATGTTTGGGGTAAAGTACTCAAGGTTGGTATGGAAATACATATGTATGTATGTATGTGAAACTAATACCATACTCATGGAGAAAAATGAGAGTTATTGGAAAATGTGATGTGACAACTCCCATGCAAATTGATTTTTCTATGCTGCATATCTCTGGAGGTGTTTATTGCAGAGGACGGGAATTTGGCACCGAGATGTATATACAAAATTAATTCCATACTCATGGAGAAAAATTTGCGTTAGGGGGCATGGAACCTCCCGTACAAATTTACTTTTATACTGCCTATCTCTAGAGGTGTTCATGGTAGAGTACTGGACTTAGTACTGGGGTATGTAAAATCAATTCTAAATTCATGAAAGAAGATTAGGGTCATAAGAAAAAGGGGCGTGGCACGTTCTGTGCAAATTGACTTTTTCTTGCCACATATCCCTGGAAATGTTTGTGGAAGAATACTGGAACTTGGTATGGAGTTGTGTATACAAAATGTTTCAATTGCTCATGGAAAAAATGTGAGTTATTAAAAAGGAGCCATGTCGCCCCCCATACATACTAAAAATTTCTTAATACATATCTCTGGAAGGATAGAAAATATTTGGAAGTATTTTAAATTTGTTATGGAGATTTATTTTATAAGTGCCGTACTGATAGCAAAAATTTCTTTTAATGGAAAAGGGAGGGCCGGGTTCGGCCTTATAATCTAAAGCTCTCTTGAGGCATTTGCTACAGTAATGAGAAGTGGTATTTTATCAAGGCCAGGTTACTGAATTAGAGTTGGAAATATTAGTTCCCGCCGTGGCACCTCCAAGAAGGTTACATGTTTACGCGTCGTATAC
>NW_023479109.1:0-2451 GCF_013731165.1 Rhagoletis pomonella | reverse complement strand
ACCGGTCACTGGCTATTTGGCAGGCACTCTTCAAGACTAGGAATTTTCTCCCACGAATATTGCAGAAGTTGCAGAGATGAAGAAGAGGAAGAAACCGTAGAGCACTTCTTCTGCAGCTGCCCAGCTTTGGCCAAGAGGAGAGCAAGCTTTTTAGGCAGGCCCTTCTTTAGCTCTCTTACGGAACTATCACGCGTAGGAATAAAACCGATTCTACGCTTTATAAGAGCCTCAAATTGGTTCTCTGAAGAATAGTCACCGAGGTTCCCGTGTTCTGCAGTGGTACCACAATGGACCTTCAAAAGGTCTAAGTGAGTTGGTAAATTGAACCGACTGCCACATCAACCTAACCTAACCTATTCTAGACATCTGGAAGATGGGGAGAGTGGTCCCACTGCTCAAACCAGGGAAACCAGCCAACAAAGGAGAGTCTTATCGTCCGACAACCCTCCATTCCCGGTAGCGGAGACACTAGAGGCCTTGCTACTCCCGTATTTCACGACCTGACCCCAGCGCAGCATCAGCATGGATTCCGTAAAGTGCACAGCACAATAACAACACTTAACGCCATAAACACCCAGATAACTCGTGGCCTTAACCGAAGCCGCCCCTGTGAGAGAACTATTCTAGTAGCGTTGGACCTGTCCAAAGATTTCGACACTGGCAGTCTTTCAACGCTGCTAGAAGACATAGAGGCCTCCTCACTTCCACAGGGACTCAAAACATGGTGGTCGGCGAATTATCTGAGTGGTCGACACTCGTCAGTAATTTTTAGGGACAAACCCAGCAAACTACGAAAAATTAGACAAGGGGTACCACAGGGTGTTCTGTCCCCACTACTGTTTAATTATTATATTTAAAACCTCCCTCAACCACCAGAGGGAGTCAATATTGTCTCTTATGCTGACGATTGCTCGATGCCATACATCTGGGAATGGAATTGATGACTTGTGCTCGAAAGTAAAAGGTTGTCTGGCCGAACTTTCTCGAGGTCAGACTACAACTGGGTATTCACGTCGATGGCGTAACAATACCGACGGTGAATAACTCCAAAATCCTCGGAGTCACCTTCGACAGTCTGCTCTCCTTCTCGGCGCATACTGATGTCGTCCCAACACCACCTACACGACGAGGCTCAGATGCTCCCACTCAAGGAGCATAACACAATGCTCTGCAAGCAGTTTCTTTGGGGGAGCCACAGATGTGGTCATCCAAACAAACAGCTGCTTGCAGAAGAGCCCTCGCCAAGGCCCGTCATCAGGAGACATCTCTACAAACTGACGAACGAAGTCCAGAGGTTAATTAAACAACCTTTTGACACGTCAGCTTATCGACACGCACTGAGCGGCATTCACAGGGAGTCGGTCTCCAGTTATATAGACTCCCGCACTGTGAATGCCGTTCTAGGCACACAATCACCTGACGTGGACGGAACAGAACTTTGTCTGCCTCGGGAGACCCGCACCACAATTGCCCATCTTCGCTCTGGCTATTGCAGCAGGCTAAACTTATACCTGAGCAGAATTAATGAGGATGTGCCCAACCAACGCCCGGCATGTGGAGAGTCGCCACACGACTCTCGGCACCTCTTCACATGCCCCGAGAACGCCAACCAGCTAACGCCCCTGTCCTTATGGACAGACCCTGTTAAAGTCGCGCATTTCTCCCCTTAGCTCAGTTTCTATTCAGAATCAGCCTGTATATTTTTAATAAGGGGACCTCATTTAAACAATGGAAAACTTAAGAAATTGTTACGTTATAAAAAATACATATTTTGCTTTGTCGCGTGGGACATCCAATAAGCATTTTTTTGTACGCTTACAAGTTCTCACCATAAATGTATTTTTCTAATAACTTACCACCATTTTAAAGTTCATGAATTGTACTTGCTTTTTGGATAATTAATTTTTCCATTGTCGCCTTTAGTACGAGGAATGCCTTGAAAACTTGATGCAAAAATAGTATACATATTATATATCGTCACTAGACACGAATAAAAGCGCGCTAGTGTTACGACGGCGAAAAAAAGACGCACACAAAAACTTTTACGAAGAAAGACGCTTAAGCATAGATGTATGCTTGGCCATGGACTGCCACTTCAGCATTATTCCCCAAAAACTATTACGGAATGTACATACTATTACACCCGCAAACATAGTTGACCGCGAAAATAAGTTTACGCGTCCTTCTTCGCCGTCAAATATTTTAACGCGTCTTTCTTCGCCGTCAACTGTGTTAAGAGACTTTCTTCGCTGAAGTTTTTATTGTGCGCCTTTTTTCGCGGTCAACTTTTGAGGCCGCGCCTTTATTCGTGTCTAGTGACGATATTCATTTATAACAATATATTAGAGAAAATAGTGAAAAATAAATTGATAAAAATCTATATCTAAAGAATTATTCTACCTGCTTTACTGTTTTTACAGATTTAAACACAATTTATGTAATTAACTTTTT
>NW_023479108.1:0-2451 GCF_013731165.1 Rhagoletis pomonella | reverse complement strand
TAAGTTTTTTAGTCTTCTACTGACCGCCACCGCTTTCACATCGTTAACTTTCAAATCCGCCCCTCTGGCACCTTGAATTAGAATTTTCATTGTAATCAAACATATTGGATAATAAACACTTGAGATTCATAGATTGTAAAGCAAATTATATCTCTTTTCGTTACGCATTTACATGCATACGTTTTATGCAAGTGCACTCTGCACGTACGCAACAAGTGGACGTAAGTACTCGAACACTAAGCAAGCTGCATCTCCCACTATTGGTGGGAGTGCTTACTGGTCACTGTGTGATTGGTAACCATGCGGTAAGGCTGAGTGTCGCGGATAACCCTTACTGCACCAGCTGCATGGAGGACGATGAGGTGGAATCATCTCAACATCTGCTGCTCTGGTGCCCTGCATTTGCGAGCCTAAGGTTTAAGCACCTTGGGTCGCACTTTATTCACTCTCCCGATGAGCTCTCGGGTGTGGACATCAGTCGACTGAAGAGCTTCGTTGTGAGCACGGAGCGTTTCTCTGGCAAAAAGCCATAGGTGTCGTCTTTCTTTCTTTCACCCATAGCTTCCCCCAACCCTCCCTGCGTCCCTCTTTCCCTTCCCCCCTTCCCCCCCTCTAAGGGCATCACACCGGACAGATTAGTCGAGTCCAAGTGTGCCTCCACATGCGGAGGCAGCCCGCTTACCTAACCTAACCTAACCTACCTTTCCGAAAGCTACCGCTACCGGGGTGTATCAATTTTGAGTAAATTAGCGTCCTTAAATTTCGAATTATTTAAGTTTCAAGCATTTCTGAAATTTACTGTTATATAAAAAGCGGCCGTAATTTTAGTTCGATTTCAATAATTTTCAACGTTTTCTTCTATGTGGCAAGCACAATAACCACACCGAGTTTGGTACAAATTTGTAGAACGGTTACCGAGATACATATATGTGATCATAAGTCGGCGGTGTCACGCCCATTTTTCAAAATTTTATCCTTAACGTATTTCTTGGTAAAGAATTGTTGCAAGCATCAATTTTGAATAAATTAGCTTCAATAATTACTGATTTATCGAAGATTTCGTATTTCTCTAAATTACCGTTATATGGGATGTTCGCGTGGTTATTGTCCGATTTTAAAAATTTTCGACCATTTCGTATGTTATACCAAGGTTAACAATTGTGCCAAGTTTGGAAGAAATTGGTGCAGCGGTTACCAAGATATACACATGTAACCATAAGTGGGTGTGGCTACGCCCATTTTCCAAAAATTTATAATATTATTATTTTTCGTCTAATGGTTATTGTAAATATCAATTTTCAGTGAATAATCTTCAGTGGTTTCTAAAATATCGCAGTTTTCGTATTTCTGAAAATTACCGTTATATGGGAGATGGGCGTGGTTATTGTCCGATTTTGCCCATTTTCAATACCATCCGTTCTACGCCTGAAAGAAGTGCACGTACCAATTTTCGTTAAGATATCTCAATTTTTACTCGAGTTATCGTGTGCACAGACGGACGGACGGACGGACAGAGAGTCACCGCTTAATCGATTTCTCTTTTCATTCTGATCATTTATGTATACATTTGTCTATATCTATCTCGATTCGTTTTGCCTGTTACAAACAACCGTTATGTGAACAAAGTTATAATACCCTTGTGCACAAGTGCGCTCGGGTATAAAAAAATTTAATTTTATGTTCCGTCTGATGGTAATTGAACCCGGACGCTCTTGGTAGCAACCAATTGTATCAAGCGTCTTTGCACACTCAGCTACAGCCATACATGTAAATGTGTTTTCAAATGTTGAGTTTGAATCAACATCACAGCGCGCGATTAGTGCATGATATCGTACCATGTACGTACATATGTATGTACCCTGCAAAAAATTGTGCGACTAATATCTAAAGAGAGTATTCCGAGATTACTCTCAATCGGGTACGATTGGGCATTAATTAGTCCCAACTCATACGGGTAACAATGGAGGTCAATTTGTCTCGACTCATCCCTTATGGGTATAATGGAGATCAATTAGTCCCCAACTCATCTCTAACGGGTTCTATTAACGATTTAATGATATGTACACACTCAGTCAATGAAATTTCATGTGCGGCGTGGGCACACAGAGAGCGTATTCGCCTAACCAAACTGAGCAACCCGGTTCGAATCTCACCTGGCGCAAATTTTTATTTTTATTGATGTGTATACATCTTTGGTTTCGGTAGGGGTAAAATTTGCGAAGCTGTAACGCATATCCCAGCACAAAATTTCGAAGGGCTTAGCATGTGTATTTCAGCATAACATTTTTATTTTCATTTGAAGCACCCTGTGTCTGCTTGCCCAATGGTTGCATACATTTAGGCATATGCATAGTAAGAGGAAATGCGATTATTTAAACTCCGCACACGCATACGGCTTTGTACCTATGTATGTACATAAATATGTATGGACTCATTTGTTGCAACTAAAAA
>NW_023479107.1:0-2451 GCF_013731165.1 Rhagoletis pomonella | reverse complement strand
AGGACAGCCCAAACAAGCCCGGACTTTGTTAACATTTTCTGAAAGTATACCCATCCAGTAGTAAAACACTCGGTGGATTTTCGAAAGTTAGCTCGTATTTTTATTTCATGGCCTACTAAAGTTTTCATGTCTCGGCCTAAGTAGTTTTCAAAAAAATCGTTAAAATATATGTCTGAGCGAAATTAAAGGTTAAAACATATATAATAAAATTTCATGGGAAATATTTTCGTAGAACATTTTAACCTATTAGGTAATTTTGATCCTTACTTCAATAAATCCCGCAAAAAGCAAATTTGGAAGGTCGTTAGAGGACTGGTGTACTCTAGAAAATTACTCTCCGGAAAATTTTACTAGGGGTCTTCTGAGGCAAAAGCTTTGTGCTACCAACGTAAAAGCCTCTACAAATTTAAAATAAAAACTCAACAAAAAAAGTAAAAGGTATGAAATTTTAAGAAAAAGCAATTGCTTAGTTTTTATTCATACGGCCAATTGTGTATCACAACTTTAAGTTATCGATGCAAATTTTTTTTAAGCCCCCCCCCCCCCTTCGCCAAATCTGTGTTAGTGCTCTTGAGGCACTGCTGCACTTACCGTCAGTTACTGTTTTTCCTGTAGACTAAAAAGAACCGGATGCTGGTATGACAATGAGTGGGGCGCGACGAAAATTGCTCGCGACAGAGATTTAAGCAGTTGTGTCTTTTCAATGCTACAGGATAGTACGCCACCATTACCTTTATTGAAGATATTCTATAATGTTAAGTTCCTTGAGACTGAATGCTGGTTTGATTCTATCGCTGAGACCGGACTCACACACTGTCGATTCTTCACTGATGACTCCAAAACTGACTCTGGATCATGATCTGGGGTGTTTTTCCAGTTTAATGGAGATAAGCTTCACTTTTCTATAGGGGAATATGCTTCGGTCTTCCAGGCTGAGGTAATTGCAATACTCAAACCCTGGACTAAGGGTGGAACATAGGTGGAAGGGATGGAGTTTACGTGACTGCAGTGACAACCAAGCTGCACTTAAGGCATTGACCAGCCCTCTATTTCAGCAATGAAAGTCTCCACTAAAATATGATGGTGAACATAACGAGGTTGTTTTACTCTGGGTGCCACGTCACTCTGGAGTACCTGGTTATGGTTATGGTGATCATTTGGCCAAAGTTGGCTCAGACCAGGCATTCCTCGGTCCGCAACCAGTGTTAGCACTCCCACCCTCGGCAATCGAAGCCACCATCAGAAACTGGGTGAATACTTCGCTTGTTTATTTGCCATCGACTTTTCTAAACTCGTTATTACCTCCGTTGTCAGTTTCTGAATTCAAAGTTTGGCGTAAAAAGTTTAGCCGTTTTGATGTTTTAAGTTTTGTGTTTCAAATATTTTTCGCCTCACTTTAAAACTCGGAGCGATAAAAATAAAAATGATGGCATTAGCACAAATAAACTATTTTACATATACTTCACGTGGAAAGTCATGAGAGAGGCGAACATTTAATGAGTTTATGGTGAAGATAATGTAAATAACTCTAGCGATCGCAGTGCTCGTAAAAAATATAACTCTTCCGAGCGAGAGAGTATTTTGATGTATTTACGACATAGTTGCCAACTTTTTAAGCACTAGATTTAGTGCTTTTTGAAAATTAAAACGCCAAAAAAAATTTTTTAGTGCCTGCTGAATCCAAATCTGGCCTCACAATTGCTCTAGCACTAGAATTTTGAGATATCCTAACCTCAAAGTGCCAAAAACACGGTTTTTAGTGATATTTGAGGTTTTATAATGAATATATCAAATTATTTGATCATTTCCAATTAGGGCATCATTTTCGTTTGATGCGATACGATTTTTCTCTCTCGAGATATACCAGTTTTAATGTGCAGTACTTCGGTATTATGTTATGAAAAAAGCATCCCTTGATTCAAACAAATTTTGAGCTTTTAGTGTGGTAGAACGTTTTTTTCAAGTTTTCGGTGCCTTTTGAAAATCAAAAGATGGCAACACTGATTTACGAGCTCTATTTTTTTAAATCTACAAGTGTGTAATCACATTATTTTTATAAATAGAACACAAGAAAATAGTTTACTTTTATTTTGGCCACTCTGAGTTTAGTTTTTGAATTCACCCACGATGCAAATTTACGTTGTTAGATCTAATTTTCACATTTAATTTTTTTTACGGGCTTTGGGAATATTTAAAAATGTATCAGCAGGGGGTGTGCCGAGACCAGTAAATTTTTGAAAGGGGTCTACGAAAAAAAAAAAGTTTGGGAACCTCTGCGATATACGATAAACGCTTGCAAGCGTATCGTATAAAATGAGTTTTCGTATTATGAGCCCTTATTATCGAAGAACGAAAGTGAAATTCGTATTATGAGCTATGCAAGCGTGTCGAAATTTACATGTGTCAAGTTAGCACTACACTTTTCGAAATTTGAAAAGTTAACTACGGCAT
>NW_023479106.1:0-2451 GCF_013731165.1 Rhagoletis pomonella | reverse complement strand
GTGCAATCCGTGCATCGTGCAAGACTTCGAGAATACCCCTATTCTTTCAAAACTTGCCTAGGAATGTGATATAATGGTTCGTTCAAAACCTTTTTTCAAAACTTATAAAGGCAAAAACGAGAAGGCGAAGACAAAAATTTTCCGCAGTGAATTTTCAGATTTTTAAAACGGTATAGTAATTTAATTTTTTAAATTTAAATAAAGCATGAAGACCCTATGGAATAAACGAGTAGATAAAAAATATATAACGGTAAAACTGGCACATACATAAATACACTTAGGTCTCCTTTTATGCAGATTTGAATTTATGCGGTTTTTCAAACCATTATTTCGCAGTAGTGATTTTGCTTTTTTGAGAGTTTTTATTACTTTTTTCAGTGTGTACAAGATGTGTTCTTCTGATAAATAATTTGTCTTTGTATTCTTACATAATAATAATAATAGATTGGCGCTTACACACATGTTAGTTTTTGGCCGAGCTTCTCCTCCAATTTGTGGTGTGCGCCTTGATGTTGTCATACAAAGGGGACAGTTTTACGCCGACTCCGAACGGCGATTGTATTTTTACGAGAGGCTGTTTTTCATGGCAGAAATACACTCGGAGGTTTGCCATTGCCTGCCGAGGGGCGACCGCTGTTAAGAAAAAACCATTTTTTCTAATTTTTTTTTTATGTATTCTTACATAATTCATGTATTTATTGTGGTATTTTTATTTATTTTTTTTTGTTAAAATACAGATAAAATTTTATTTATTTCATTAATGTTCGGTTTTACATGGAATAATAAGTGTTGAAGTGAAGAAATAAATAGTTTTTTTGCTCAATAGTGCCTCACTGGATTTTTTTATGCGGTTTTTTAGAATTTTTTACATGGAGTATCTGAATTTATGCGGTTTTTTTATGCGGCTTTCTGAGGAACGCATGTACCGCATAAAACGAGACCTGAGTGTATATGAAAGAATGCACTCAGGCGACGCCTCTAGCCATTGTGTGTCACAGATTTAAGTTAACGATGGGAATTTTTTTTTCATCCCTCCCCAAAGCCAAATCCTGGCTACGCCACTGCACTGTGCTATTATTAAAAAAACCAAAAACAAAAACTTTCCTCCAAAGATGCAAAAATTTGTTTAATGTCATTTTATATGAAACTAAATAGTTACTACCTATCCACTTTATATCTGAAATATACATAAGTACTCTAGTTCAATTACTACTAATAAGGATCACAGCGACCTAAAAACCCATACATTTTTTATGAAACTTACCTACTGTCTGCCTGAAACATGAAATGCATATTTTCGTACTTAAATAAGATGTTATCGGCAGACTTGTGCTTGAATGTTAGACACATACATACTCGTTATGGATCCTTACGGCCCAGCAAACTCAGTCTCTAACGTTGAAGAAACATTTTGATTTCCCCTTAAAATTGTAATGTAGCTAGCAATCGAAACGAAATTCGAGAACTACATACATACATATATTAGAATTCGATTAGAGAATGATTATTTAAATACTAGACATTAGAGATCCAACCGTTTTCTCGATATTGAGAACTAAGTCCCCTTTTTGTAGAGAATGCTATAAATCTAGACAGGTTCTCTAATCGGTTTTTTTTATTTTCTAGCTTAGAGAAACCCATTAGAATTCGAGTCATTTTATAATCGTTGTAATGTTTCAATCCATTTCGTCCACCGAAGATTTAAAAATTTAAGAAATATTTCCGCATATTTAGTGCAAAAGTTAGGAAATCTAGCAAATTCTTATGGGTGTACATTCTGCAGGAAACGATTTAAAATTAAACACCTGCTGTGAAGCATCGAAAAAGTGCTACGAAAAACTTTCGTAGTCTTGGTTTTTGTACAATGTAGGAAACTTTCGTTCATAATACGAAAACATTTTTTCACAACGAAACGAGATTTTACGAACCATACGTAAATATAACGAAACACATTCGTAAAGCACTGAACGAATCTCTGTACGAATAATTTTGTACATTGTAGGAAGGCATTCGTAATATTTACGTATGGTTTTAAAATTTACGAAATCTACAATTCTGTATTCGTACAATTTAGTTAATACTTTCGTATAAAGTACTAATGCAGAAACATGTTTTTTTTAAATTCGTAAAACGTACGAATATTTTCGTACAATATACTCAATTCCCGACAGTTTAATATTTCATCATATTTTTATGCATCGCGTGTCATTGCGGAATTACTTGTTGGCTGCTGTAAGACGTATAATATAATTTTAAACGTTTTAAAAAGGGATTTGCTGGATAAAAAAACATCACAAAATTCAATATTAAAGCTGTGGATATACTATGCTTTTACGAGGGACGTTCAATGTATTCTCGATATCGCAATGAAGCACAACTCGAATTAAAGCCAATATATTTTTATTTTTCAATATAACTCCCCATAACCTCAATACACTTATTATTTCTTGA
>NW_023479105.1:0-2451 GCF_013731165.1 Rhagoletis pomonella | reverse complement strand
AAAAATACCCAGGTTGCGCAACTTCAATGTATGTACCTATACATACAGTGACGAGCAAAACTGTAACATGGTGTAACACTTTTTACTTCAGCCATGGCTATCTTTCCAAGTTCTAACGACTTTCATACTTCTGTTGTATATTCTTGTTGGTACATCCCTACTCCCTCTCTCATAACGATTTGAAGTCAATACAACAACAATAAAAAAACCAGCAGACAAAAATGTAAATTAAGGCAGATGTTACAGTTTTGCACTCATATATTTTTAAGAACTTTTTAACAATTTTCACGAAAAAAAAGAACTATTAACACAATGTTCAGTACTCTTTTGCTTGTTTCAGTTCCTGGATGCGATTTGGCATACCTTATTTGTATCTCTGTAAAAATTCTGGAGGTATATCCTTAGTTTGCTTTCACAGCTCATGTACTCGATTTTATGGACTTAGATACTTAGTAAGCTGTGCTTTTAGTTGTTTTCGCAAATTCTCAATGAGATTCATATTCGCGGATTGTGGAGGTCATTTGCAGTATGTTTTGAGTGATTTTTCAGCAGAAACTCTCATTTTTCGACTACATCTTGCAAATTTTGTTGAAATATGAACAGATACTGTTCCTTACGCATAATGTGTACTAACACATTGTTGTTGTATTGACTTCAATTCGTTATGAGAGAGGGAGTAGGGATGTACCAACAAGAATATACAACAAAAGAATGAAAGTCGTTAGAACTGGGAAATATAGCGATGGCTGAAATAAAAAGTGTTACACCATGTTACAGTTTTGCTCGTCACTGTACATACATATATTAAAGGTATAAAGTGCAAGTGAGATATTATCCGGATAAACGAATAACACCATAACAATGATAACACTTTTTCTTTAAATAAATCAAATAGTACTTTTAATACTCGAATTGTATTATAGTAGGTAGAGTGGTTGCATCGAAAGAAAGAGTGGTTGGGTTCGAAACCTGCTGTAGGCATGTAGTTATAAACATGTATTTCCGTCAGTTATGGGTAAGTATGCAGGTAGATTTTCAAAATTATAAGACACAGAAAATTTCTAAAGCCTACATCTAAAACAGGTAGTATTTTCTTTTCCCGGCTTGTTATAAAAAGGAACCTTTCTGTCTAGGTAAGATTTGATTTTTTTCAATTTTATTCTTGTTCCGAGTATAAATATGAGTTAATGCGCTTTGAAACTTCATAACATCTTCAAGGCTCGCCGGAGATAGTTCAGTTCATAAGTCTAATTTCAAAACCGTGATTTATTAAAAAAAATAAAATGAGTAAAAGGACGCGAGAATTTGAGTGTAATAAGGATCCAGATATGTTCTGTTTCATGTGTGGCCAATATACTATCATAAGGCGACGACGAGTGTTCTCAGATCATATCAAAACTTTATACTCCAAGTATTTTGGAATTGAGCCTAAAAAATGCTGAAAAACCATGGACACCGAACACTTTGTGTACATCGTGTCGAGTAGAATTGATTCAGTGGGAATCAGGACAACAAACAAAATTTGATACACCAATGATATGGAGAGAACCTACTTGCCATTCAATAGAGTGTTATATTTGTCAAACAAAAGTACTTGGCGTTGGAAGATCAAGAGGAGTAACCTATGCTAGCGTACCTACAGTGACATTACCAGTACTACATTCAACGGCAGTTGCGGATCCAGTTGCATTGTCAACAGTAACATCTGAGTGCGGGGGATCAAGTTGTACTGAATTTCGCATGGAAAACGAAAGAAACGTTCTGTCACAAGCACAACTTATTGATTGGATAAGAGATTTGGAACTATCCAAGGAAAGGCCGAGATCCACACTTCTCGTATGCAACAATTTAAATTTGTGTCATCCGATGTTAAGGTGACATATAGTAGAACTCGTCACGAACCATTTTCCAAACACTATACCAAGAAAGACAGTATATGCTACTGCAACGACATCCCTGGTTTATTCAAAGAGTTTGGTCAAACATATGATTCAAAAGAGTGGCGATTGTTCATAGACGGCAATAAACTGAGTTTGAAGGCTGTATTATTGCATATTGGTAACAAAAAGCCTTCTATCCCGATTGCACATGCAGTAAATACAAAGGAAACCTACGAGGAAATGCAAAAAATACTCAAATTTATCAAATATGAAAAAAAAAAAAGTTAAAAATATGGGTAATTTCATTCATAAATTGAACTTTTAACTCAATAGAAACAGAGCATAGCTAGATATTTCACTCTTCTTTATACCATACATACGTTTTGAGGTATACGTTGAAATTGCGCAACCTGGGTATTTTTATTTGATAGCTTATAACTTACGTAGTTTTGCATCGATTTTCTTCGATGATACCTTATTTTTTTTGTAATATAACAGAGCTTAGAGAGAAAAAAAAAATCTGCAAAAAAAATAAAAGGTTTTCGAGATCCTTCCCCGCAAAGTACAATTT
>NW_023479104.1:0-2452 GCF_013731165.1 Rhagoletis pomonella | reverse complement strand
TGCCACTTCATCTTCGAGGGATTTTAGTATTGTAAATGGTGCCGTTCAAGAATGTCAATGAAATTAATGTTAATTGACATAAGTTCTCTTTTGTAAGGGTAATGACATTATTACACAGGCCAAAGTGAAATAATGTCAGAAGAATCGTGAAAATTATGTCATTGACATTAATACATAACTGAAAAGTGAATTAATGTCAGAAATGTTACAAATCACGCAAGCTTTACGGTGACGTGTAATAAGGTCAACGGAAATGATGTCCTTGGACACAGTTTCTAATCTTCCGGGCTGGTTTGAATTGTCATAAAATTGTCGCACATTGTTATAAATAAACTTTCATTTAAATTTTTACGTTAACTTTGTTACTTTTGTTCATCTCATAATTTCAGAATCATATTTATGACGAAACAAAGACTCATTTTAGACTTCAATTCTGAGCACTCAGAAAATTGTTTTAAAGGTTTCGTTGAGCCAAACATATACTCTCTACTCTCCCGTTCCATTCATCGTACTTGGAGATTTTAATGCCTGGATTTCTCTGTGGTGCTATGAAAAGTCCAAGAAAAGATGTACCACAGTTGAAAGTGTAATTTTCGCCAAAAACTTAATTATTTTGAATGGCGGCTGTCCTACTAATTTCTCAACCCACAACACATTCACAAACATTCATTTAACGCTAGTATCTACACAGTTAAGCTCCAAATGAAGCTGGGGAACGCTTAGTAAATCCAAGCTAAATCCTTGTCAACTCACCAAGTCCCCGAATTTTAATACCGATGCTGCCACCAGAGATATTTATCAAACCACCTGCGAAAAAAACTTTAAAAACTGGAACATCTCTAATGTTCATCAACTTGCGGCCAACATCACAAAAGCAATCAGGCAAGCGGCTAATGTGGCCATTCCACAAAGCAAAATAACTCCTTAGAAAATCTACGCGTCTCCACCAATCCCTAATTTAATTGCCTACACAAAGGCCAAAGCAATTTAAAAAAGTGTCAAGGCAGCGAAAGCAGAACCGATTGCAAATATTTCTGCAGACATCAACCCCTATTACTCACCCAAAAAAATTTGGTCGAAAATCAAAGCCCTTGCCGGAAACTCTCATTAAAGTACTCCAACTTTACAATCAGCTATTTTCCTCACCCTTAGAAATAGCCAACATTTTCGGCGAAACCTGGTCGAATTACGCTCATGACTCGCAACTTCCATACAGAGTAGGTACATCAATAGCACAATACTCCCAATCTTACAACCCATCCAGAGTGACAAGTGATGCACCATACTTAGAAAAGGATTTCAGATATATAGAACTCGAACACGCCCCCCCAAAATTTTCTTGCTACGAAATCTCCCAAACCGGTTCAAAAATATTTTATTAGTCCTATACAACAAAATCCTTCAAAACGGCACATATCCCCAAACTTGGCTATCTGCTACCCTCCTTCCGATCCCAAAACCCAACCAAGCTATAGAAAATATTAACAGTTACCGGCTGATCTCCGTTTTGTCCTGTTTAAGTAAAATCCTTTAGAAAATGCTCACAAAACGATTAATGTGGTTCTTAACCAAAAACATCTTGATAAGCCACAACCAAGTCGCATTCAAAAAGAATCACGGCGCCCTTCTTTCGAACGCGTAGAGGCCCACGCAGTCCTTCATGGGAAATAGGCAGCAGAATGCACAACTTAATGAATGCCTTTCTCTCCATACGTAGATTCAAAAGTCAATGGTACCTACTTTGAACCTTTTTCACTTGCCCATGATATTACCTAAGGCTCATGGGAAATAGGCAGCAAAATGTACAACGTAATTAAGGCCTTTGTCTCCATACGTAGATTCCAATCCAAAGTCAATGGTACCTACTTTGAACCTTTCTCACTTGCCAATGAAATTACCTAAAGCTCCCCTCTTTCGGTCGCTATTTATAAGAGCCTTTCAAAAACTCAACATAATGATCTCCAAATATCGCGGCCTACATCTTAATGTCTATGGTGATGATGCAGTATTTTATGCTAGTCAACGTAAGCGGTGATTGGTGATTTTCGTTACTGGTGAGATTCTTCTTTGTCTGTATAGTGCTTCTGATTTTCCTAAAATTTTTTGTAGAATGCACGCCATTAATTTTAAAAATTAATGGAACGAGTTTAGCAGCAAACACATAGTGAATATTGTAAAATCACCATATATATGTTCAATTATACTGCACAGGGTATGCTGTTCTAAATAGCTGCAGTTTTAATTTATCAATTGTGTTAAATGAGTTTTACATTTATTTGTTAAAAAAAAATCATATTTTTACTATTCTTGAAACATAAATATCGAAGAGAAATTAGCGGTAATTTAAGAAGCATTAAAAGTCAACTTTCTCTAATCTTTTTCTCAAATCGCAGTAGCACTAAAAAAAATGTGGAATTGGCTTTTTGTAAATAGGTAGCATGCCACTTCATCT
>NW_023479103.1:0-2452 GCF_013731165.1 Rhagoletis pomonella | reverse complement strand
TAAGGAATGAGGGGCGTGCAGAGTTCTCGTCGTGATTCTTACCGTTCGGCATTTATTGATGGTCTGTTTTGAAATTATCTGTAATCTATCTGTATTTTACGACGACTTAAGCCGACAACAATATTTGCATTTCTTTCAATTATATTCGCATACAAAGTTGTAGATCTGCAAACCTCTCGATTTTCGGATTCTGAATCTATTATACTTGGAGTGCACTTGTGCCTAATGGTACAATTAGGATGTTGAAAAAACATCGATGCTACGAAAATATCAATTTTTTTGCTTCGATGCATCGAAAATTTTCCACTTCGTGTATCTATCGATTCATCGATGTTTTTTTATTTCTTTGCAAACATATCTTGAATGAATTTATTTAAAAATAAAAAAAATAATAAAAAAAAAGGTGAGAAAATGTCTTTCCAATGATACCTCATGAGTCTAAAGCGGTAAAGTTTTGGCTGAGTTATTAAAGGTTTTCTTAAACAAATCTTTGAAAAAAAGATCAAAAACGGCATCACAAATCTCATTATGATAACGTAGGAAAATTTTTTAAATATCTTTATGCAAATTTTTTAAGCTAAACTGTCATCTGAGGTAGTTTTTTCAAAAAAATACTTTAAAAAACTATTTTTATTCATAAAAAACTCAATTTTTGGAGGTATTTTCAAATCGGTCCGGCTCACGTAACTTTTAATATTTTTCCAAACTATTTTAGTGCAAGTCTTAAAATATAATAGATTTTACAATTCCAATGGAAAAACAGTACCGGGAGTGATTTTGCATATATACAAAAGTGTTCAGAATGAAAAGTGAAGCAATCAAGTACACGATAACTCGATTAAAAACTGAGATATCTGGACGAAACTTGTATACATAGGTATTATGTACAGTACAAAAAATTCCTTGTCGTTTAAAGAATAAAGGGAATGCCACATTATTATTAAAGCCAACTTCCCGACATAAGTTACTATTCTATACGAGTACATATATATAATATTATTAATGAAATTTATTATTTATGATTACGCCTATCCAATACCTCTTTCTATACAAATTATGTCAATAAAAAACATTATTAATGCGTTAATTTGCAGCCTAATAAGTATCTCAGGTAAGGGCTAAGCTCAGGACCTGGTAAGGGCTAAGCTCAGGACCTGGTAAGGGCTAAGCTCAGGACCTTACCGGGGTCACACAGGGCGGATCGTGAACGGCCTACTCCGGTAGGTTAGCTGCGAATAACCAATAAGCAGTCCCAGACCAAGAGCGGCAGGAGACGAGGGCCTGATTTAAAAGATCAGAAATGCTTGATGAGTCTCCTGTGTCCGGGCGAACAGATGCCGCCTCCCAAAAAGCATCCCAGGATTGAGACCAGTTAGATCCTGTTCATGGCATACTGGAGCATGTATACGATTAGTTTGATATTGGCTGGCGAGAGCAGTATTCCGCCACTTTAGTATGTGAGGGTGACACCTCACAGAAATGGCTGGTGGGCAAATGCCGCAATCTCCCTGGCAGGTCTTCAAGTACGCTCAATACACGTCGCCATTTAGTTGGCTGCACAGGTCCAGATGAGATTTACTCCTGGTTTTGCACTGTCTTGGCTCTGAACACAATATCCTATAAGGACATGTGTCAACCCTCGCGATGGCCTGCTTCTTTGAGAGAAGGGAACTTCGGGACACTTAAAAGCGACTGTGCTACGTGTGGAGATAGCTTGAAGCGGAGACCCAATTGATTGGAAATGAATGAAATAAAACAAATAAATGAAACCAACGTCGATGTTATGGAGGAAGAATGCAGCGCATTCAGGAAGAGCAGTAGAGTCGTGCTCTCCCCGCCACAAACTCCTCTGCAGGCAAATGCCGGCACCACGAGCACGGAGAAAGCCGCCGACGTGGCGCAGAAGGCTAGTCGGCATAGTCGTCTTCAAATGCCGGCTGCTGCAAACAACGACAAGCATGTAACCGCAAGCTTGGGAACTTGCGAAGGCAATGAAGATGCAGAGTGCTGTCTCTTAACAGAAGAATGTGTCCATGGACATAAAAACGGGTATGGCCCAAATCGAGGAGAGCTTAAATATATTAAGCTACCTCCGAGAGCAGCGCCGGAGGGGGTCTACCCTTTCCGAGCTGCGGAAGGCTGGCCCTGGCTCGCAAAAGAGAGGTCGAACTCGATCCGACTCCCCTACAGGCGAGCCGGAAAAGAAAAAGAGCACTAACTATAATAATAATAGTAGTAATAAGATTATTATTAATAATGGTAATAATAATAATGGAAATAAAGATAAGAATGCACAGAAAACCGTACCAGATAATCAATGGAAAACGGTTGGAAAAAGCAGAAAGCCCAAGCCAGGGCCAGCGCCAGGTGAACCCTTGGTCAATAAGGGCGAGGCGACCAGCCGCAAAAAAAGAAGAGGGTGAGAAAAAAGAAGAGTCTCGCCAAATTAATC
>NW_023479102.1:0-2452 GCF_013731165.1 Rhagoletis pomonella | reverse complement strand
AGCAAAGCGAATGGGTCTGGTGGTAAACGAGGACAAGACGAAGTATCTCCTGTCATCAAACAAACAATCAGCACATTCGCGCCTTGGAACTCACGTCACTTTTGACAGTTATAATTTCGAGAAAGTAGAGAATTTCGTTAACTTGGGAACCAGCATTAACACCGATAATAATGTCAGCATGGAAATCCAACGCAGAATCGCTCTTGCCAACAAGTACTGCTTTGGACTGAGTAGGAAATTCAGGAGTAATGTCCTCTCTCGACGTACGAAAACCACACTATAAGTCACTCATCATGCCCGTGCTGGTATATGGCGAACAGCGGTTCAACTGGCTTTACCATGTCGTTCGAATGGACACCGACGCCCCACCTCTGAAAGTATTCTGGCTTCACTTGGCATTTCCAATTGGCGTCAGTTGGCCAAAATCGCCGTGGCGGTTACAGCGCCAAATAAGAAGAAGAGAATATATCTATAACTTTATCAGTCCCGACGAAATCCTTGACGGCGGTACCGGGAGGGGAACGGTACATGGCGGTAGGAAGTTTAGTTTGGGTTAAAGACTCACACTGACGGGGTTAGGCTTTCGATGCTTCCTCCTCGTAAAATAAACATGCTCAGTAAAAAGTTAACTATTTAAATCGACGAATAGTTTTATATCAACTTTTGTGAACTCCTGTTTATTTGTTTTTTGTACAACAAATGGTTATAATAATTTTAAGCTATAATAAACAATCTTTTAGTAAGTAAGTTATTGGTTTAGATTTTCTTTTTTGTATGCCCCCCCTCCTGCCCCCTAAATTTCGTTCTGGCTACCCCCATGTCTGCAGGTGTCCGAAATTTCAAGATAATCGGTTCAACCGTTCTCGAGCTTTGCGATATACATAGATGGGTAAGAGTTCCTGCTTTTAATATTGCGCTCACTTACGTACAAAAAAACATAGCAGCAGGGTTTTTATGCGTAATTATATACATACATATGTATGTACATAAATATGCATATACAAATGTAAGTGCTAAGAGCAACAATGTTAGTTGCTCCTTGTGACAACATAGACGACTCTACATACATAATTGCCCACATTATTTCTCCATGAACTGTACATACATATTTGTTTTTTAACATAAGAATCAACATTACATTGCTTTGCGATGTATTCCGTACAAATTAACAGCACAGGGCGCTCTCAGTGCTGAGCAGCGCTGTTATGTGGGCATGTATGTTAGATTCTAAAGGATTTTTAAAGTCCTGCAGTTCCATTTTTAGGAAGTATTTAAACTTTTTTTTGCCTAAGACAATGAGACCGCCTCCAGAACCTATAAACGAAATTAAAAAAAAAATCGGTACAGCCGATCTCGAGCTTTGCGAACAGAAAAAAACGCCTTCAAAATATATATTAGTATAGATAAATACGCCACAAGAAAATTTTGCAATCCCTTTTTTGAAAGCAACGTTGGCTCGATTTCAATGAAACATATACCGATTTAAAGGATATAACTTCCTCTAATTCAGAAATGTTCATCCCGATACATAGGGGGCTTTGCATTTGACATATAAACTAAAATGTGAAAACCACTATATCTCTAAAACCATTTATTCTGGGGAACTGAAACTTAGCACAGATGCATAGATTGTAAATACCCTACTTACGGTGAAAAATGGTAGGTACTGGGAAGGAGGGCGTGGCACTTCCAATACAAACTGAAATTCTCATTATTCGCTTATCTCTTAAACCACTTATGCTAACGTCCTGAAATTGGACACAGCAACATATGTCGTCAATACCGTACTTACGGCGTTAAGTCGTAAATTTTGGAAAAAGGGGCGTGGCACCGCCTATGCAAACGGAAATTCTCTTATAGGCTATCTCTGGAACCACTAATTATAACGTAATGGAATTTTATACACCTAGATTTATACGCAAATAAAATCGCAAGAATCATTCAATTAAGAACCATTTTCGCCCAGATTTTAAAATCCCATTGAATGATTGTTGTTTTGTGCAAAAGTTTTGGAAGGATCAGTGTGTTTGTCTTCCGATATAAGGCGCAGGGATTGAGAGCTATCCAAAAAAATCATATTTATGATCCGATTTTTTTCACTTTTAGAAGACATATTAGTAACATACGATTTGGTGTAACTTGTTAGCCCAGTTGTGTGATGAAAAAATATTGGGCTTTGGCCCAGTCTTTGCAAAAATCCGCGTGAACCCGCAGTTAGTGAAGGAAATATTATCTTTTGTTGTAAATCTTCAAGATACTTTCTCAACCGTAAACGACTCTGATGAAAAAAAGAAAGAGCTTATGTAGATGTGGGCTAAATTGCTCTCAGACAAATATAATCGAAAAACTTATTTACAGTCTGAATTGGTATATGTTTGACATATTAGTCACACCCCAGTACTGCTGGAGTCAATAGCTACTTTTGAACCGCTACTGCACCGACTCCTAGGTA
>NW_023479101.1:0-2452 GCF_013731165.1 Rhagoletis pomonella | reverse complement strand
CAAAATCGCTTAGGCGGTTACAGCGCCAAAAAAGAAGAAGAAGAAGAAATAGTTACTAGTAAAAACTCATCCAGTAAAACTTGAAAGCTCAGCTGTCATTTTTGCTCTCTCTCTTTGCTGCTTGCTTGCAAGTTTTTGCGTACGAAAATGCCATACAGTAAAAACCAATAAAATTAGCACTGGATTTTACTAAATAATGCGTACGCGAACAGAGATATAGAATAGTTCTTTCGAAAGCCTCACACCTTTTTCATATTTGTTCGATATCGTCCACGTTTCTGCCCATTTAAAATTGCACACATGATATGGGATTTGTAGAGCGTGATCTTTGTTCGCCGGGTGACCTTCATTTAGGGCCGTTTGCACCTTGTCCAGTTAGTTAGCGTTAACTAGACATCCTTCAGTTAAGCACTGCTTTGTCGATCGAACGTTATAGGCTGGGTGTCGATAACGATGTTTAGCTTGGAGTTAGAATTTACCCGTCATGGTGCAAACGGCCCTTAGTGAAAGCGAATTTATACACGGTTGTGTTGATGGCGAATTTAGATTATCGCCGCGGTACTTCTTAATGTCAAAATGATGTGTTTGTTGTAAAATGAATTCGCCTTGTTTACAACAAACACATCATCTTGACATTAGGAAGTACCGCGGCGAAAATCTAAATTCGCCATCAACACCACCTTGTGTAAATTCGACTTGAGCCTAGCATTTTTTTTGGTGTCCGCTGCTCTTAAGCTTCTATCCAGCTTTTCTTGTGCACCTAGGATACTACACATTTCAGCAGCAGTATCAGTTAATGTAAGGCTCTTTGTATACAAAGCTACGCAAATCTCGAGTTTCTATTCGGTCACTCCGGCTAACACGAATTTACAAAATGTCTTCAAGTGAAATCTCGGAGATCGCGCAACTGGTGTCGGCGACAAATGAACAAAACGTTGGCGGCATGTGCCTGCGGACGAACCTCTATGAACTTGTATTGCGGTAGTCGACTAAAACCGTCGGGTATCTTGTGTACGATGGGCCTAAGCACCGTCGAAAGCGTGATCGATTTGGTAATTCTCAGCTTTGTATTTAGTTGGTGTCTGGGAACTATTAATCCTGTTGTGCTGATCTCGTCCAATTCATTTAAATAACTTTTGAGTTGCTAAACAAAATATGCATTAAAAAAATAATATTTTTTTTCCATAAAGAATAAACAGAACCTTATTCACTCTTTTGTTTTATTTAGCATATTTGTGGAGCACGAATTCAATGAGCTCGAAGACATTTGGTTTACATTGGCCCCAAATTTGACCGTTCAATCAATTGAGGTAATTCAAAGTAATCAATAAAATACTCGAAGTTATTCAAATATGTATTTGGATTTCAAAATCTCATTTTAATACTTAGATTCTTATGGATCGTTGTCCGGAATTGCAATCGGTTGGACAGCTGAGTGGATGGTCTTTGACACCAGATGACTTGGCACTGATACGGGGTCTATTGAAGAGTGGCAACTCCTGTCTTGTACTTACACCTAACGGTTTTTTCCCCTAAAACCACTAATTTATGCTAAATCTCATCTTAATGATTTAATGGGAATCTGCAGTCGCGGAGAATAATTGAATTAGGCGTAGCTTTAAAAGCAATTTTTAAAAGTAAATTTTTTTGTAAAAAATAGTAATGGAAATTTTTGTTTATTTTTCTAACCTAGTACTGTTTAATACGAGCGCATATGGACTGATATATGTGTGTTAAAACTTTTTAATGTGTTGTTAAAGAACTATTTAGTGACTTTCCCACTTTTCTGCGACTACAGATTAACAATAGGGGTATTATCGAAGTCTTGCAATAACAAGATACAGCAAAAAAATGAAGTGAGCGAAATGAGAGGTATGAGAGAAATATGTAGCCATTCCAACAACAAAACAACTTGCACAGGGTTGCATTTTTCTTGCTAAGCTTTTTCTCAAAATATATACATGGGTTTCGGCGTTGCATATTTTGCAGCGATAGGAAATGTTGTTTCTCATGTATTTTGTTGTTGTGTGTTTTTGGAAGTTATGCAATCCATGCTAGGTGCAATGGCTTTGCAAGATTTCGAGAATACCCCTAATAACAGCCCAACATCACTTGCTTTACGCTAACCCATAAACGTATTTGACATTCACATTTACCTCATTGCAAAATTATTTCAACGTTTGCAACATGCATGTTAATGGCCTGTATGCAGCTCTCAAGAAAACGGTCAAGAAAAGATTGTAATTATTTCGTGTGCGTGTCCAAGGAATTTTGACGTTTTTGATACTTCACAGCCTGTTGCCTAGCTCTTTCCTCAAGGAATAATGGAACGGGCATATATTTCTGTTGCAAACCTGGGTAACGGCCCGTCTCCACAGGCAAAAGTTTTTGCCTACCAACTGTCATTTTTATTGCCTGATAAAAATTTTATCAGCGGCAATATTTGTGCGTG
>NW_023479100.1:0-2452 GCF_013731165.1 Rhagoletis pomonella | reverse complement strand
TTGTTTGCATCCGTACGTATACAACCATCCCCCACAACATAACCAAGATAACGAACCTCCTTATAACAAAATTTGCTTTTCTCGACATTAATTGTTAATTTAGCTTCACGTAAAC
Source organism: Rhagoletis pomonella (assembly GCF_013731165.1). Classification (NCBI taxonomy): domain Eukaryota; kingdom Metazoa; phylum Arthropoda; class Insecta; order Diptera; family Tephritidae; genus Rhagoletis; species Rhagoletis pomonella. The sequence goes on along the minus strand of NW_023479100.1, from coordinate 2,337 downwards.
ATCGAGCGACCTTTTCCAACACACACAAATGGGACGAAAAATCTACAAAACACACCAACAAGTCATCCAAATACACAAAAACACTTTCACGCAACGAAGCCGGTATCACTTTGTCCATAAGTCTCCACATTCTTTGTGCACAGTCCGAATGGCATTACTGTAAATTGGTAAAGAGGTCTACCTGGAACTGTGAACGCCGTCTTCTCTCTAGATTTTTTTTTCAAGAGGAATCTGCCAGAAGGCGTCCTTCAAGTCTATAGCCGATATGTAGCGAGTGTCCTGAAGGCGGCTAAGGATTCCATCTACGTGTGGCAACGGGTATGCATCTTTTATAGTTCATTTACTTTCCTGGCGTCAAGGCAGAGACGGTTCTTTGTGCCTTTTATGACAAGAGAGACGGGTGAGTTCCAGCTACTATTGCTTTCCTCTATTACCCCCATACTGAGCATCCTATCAAGCTCTTGATATATCAATTTCTGTATTGCAGGCGAAATCGGATAGTGGCGCTGCTTTATTGGAAGATTTTCGTTTTCTACCTCAATTATATGCTCCTCCATATCTGTCTTCCCTAATCCTAAAACGGCAAATGACGGAAACTGTGTTTTGACTTTTTCTAGAGCGGCACTTTCTTCGGTTGTCAACGTCTGTTGGACGGCCACAAAGGACAGGTCTCCTTCGGCGGGTGCGAGCTCGACGACAGCAGCCTGATCTGGACATATACGTGCTCCCCTACTAACGACAGTTATGTCGAAGGCCTTCCAGAAGTCTATCCCCAAATATACTTGTTGTTGTAAACCGGGCACTATGAGGAATTCTAAGTCCCTCGTCATACCATCCAACATCACTGAGAGCGTGATTACACCGGTTACTGAAGTTTCACCACCGTTCCCTGTTCGTATGTTCTGATTCGTTATTGGAAGAACGCGGTCTTCCTTGCCTTCTAATAATTTTCCTGCATCTTTCCCTACACAACTTGCTCCCGCTCCTGAATCTAATAAAGCTAACACTTCTACGCCTCCGATCTTTGTCTGAGCAAAAACCCTATTATCACCCTTTAAGGTTACAATCGTTGAAACGATTTTATTCAAAATTCTCTTATACGTCTTTTTCTTCTCTCTCATTTTTTCAATCTTTTTGAAATTCCTACTTTTCCTCTTGTTTTCTACTAATTCGCAAAAAATTCTCCTCCGAGCTGCTTCATACTCAACTTTGCGTTGGTGTAGGCTCTTCTCCGGCTCACCCTTAACTAAATTTTCTTTCTTTTCAGTGCCAATTATATCCCTTTTTAGCAATTTAATTGTCCTTGGCTGGTTTCCGGGTTCTCCTTCCCCTGGCTGGAGTTCCCGGAAATCTCCGCCAGCATCCTTCCCTTTTCAGGTTTGTACACACAAAACGACGTGTCTCCACCACATGCAAAGCACACCATGTTGTGAAAAGACGACTTGCACCCAGCTTGCTTCGCTGCATCACTCGGATTCCTCACATAATAATCCACAGAAATCCCATATGAAAAACACAACATCAAATGAAATGGGGACGGACAAAACGAACTAATGGTGGACTGAGGGCTTTTCGTAGGCTGAGTTTCTGGTTTGTTATATTGGGGACCGCTTGCCCTAGCATTATTGTTGCTGCCCTGGCCATATGACTTAGTATTTAGTGGATTGCTAATAGCTTCTATAGGTCTACGATCTACGCTTTCATCTAATGAACGTTCCTCACAGTACAAAAGTTCGCTGATATTCTTGGATCGACTACGGTTTTCCTTTATTACTCTCTCGGCGCGCTTACATTCGGCTTTCAACCCGGCGAGTGTATTCATCTGGGAGGCAAAAGTAAGGTTCGCCAGGTAAGGCTTTAAGTTTCTCTTCAGGATATCAACTAATTATTTCTCTGGAATTTTCTTCCGCAGCCTAAACGTAAGATTGTGGACCTTTCCATAAAACTCATCGAAGCTCTCCGCTGGCATCTGCTTTCTTTCCATAATCTCCCGGATTATCTCGTAATCGGACTCCGCAGTCTTGAAATGGGCTAACAACTCCGCCTTTAGTTCTATATATCCGAAATTTGGATCATCGGCATGGTCTTCGAGGACCTGCCAGTACCACTTCAATGCGGAGCCCGTTACGAGACAATGGAAGTCAGTGAAGAGCTGATAATGGGAGAGGTCGTGCTGCGTTAGCAATTTTTTCGATCCTGAAGAGGAAACTCTCCACCGTCATACCCTTTCCAGTGCCGTGGAACTTGATGTGCCATTTGTCCAAGTCGATTTTCTTCCACTTCGGGTGCTCCTGTGCGCTCTGATCGGCTTGTGTGACGTTGTCGTTGCCTCGGCGG
>NW_023479099.1:0-2452 GCF_013731165.1 Rhagoletis pomonella | reverse complement strand
GCACGTCGTTAAAAGAATCTTTTCGCGAATACAACAGCAACGGTTAACAACTGTTGCTGCAAGGCAGCGCGTGCTTCTGAACGCTTAGTTTACTATCAGTGTGCAAAAGCCTTTTCAACTGTGCGGTCGCAAATATTTTAGCTCGCGCTGCGAAAAGAGATTAGTGAGAAATTGACGTAGATTTTGGATCTCTAATACTTTATTTTGGTTCTTCGTGAATATATTTAATTGTAATTTAGGTAGTTTTTTATATCTTTCAGTATGCTTCATTGAAAAACAGTTTTTTGGCTTAAAAACTCGAGTTTGGCTAATGTGATATAGTCAAAGTGGTTCAATGTGATATGGTATATCACATTAAACACACAGTATATCACATGTAACAAATAACTTATCCTGTAAATACAAGTAAAGCAAAATTAAATTATATCCATAGGTCATGCCAAAGAAAGGCGAAATTCGTAAGTGGGATGCAGAAAACATGAAAAAAGCCATCCAGGCTGTTAGAGGCGAGAAGATGGGAATACTTTTGGCTTCAAAAACGTATGGTGTTCCATTTGCAACATTGCAAAGAGCTGCCCGCAGTGATAAAGCAGTCGATGATATATTAGCCACGCCATTGGGCCGAAGACCGGTCTTTAACCAAGATGTGGAAGTGGAGCTGGTAAGGTTTTTGAAAGAAATGGAGGCAAAGTTTTGGGGACTCACTCGTAGTGATGTCCGCTCGCTTGCATTTCAAATAGCGAAGCGAAACAGTATTGAGAACCCATTTTATATAATGAAAGAATGCGCTGGAAGAGATTGGTTGCGTGCCTTTCTAAAAAGACATAAAACTGAAATAAGCCTACGCAGTGCCACCGGTACTTCAATAGATAGAATAAAAGGCTTCAATGTGGATAATGTGAGCAAGTTTTACAGTTTGCTGGAGCAGCAGTATGAGAAGTATAAATTTTCTCCAACACGAATTTGGAACGTTGATGAGACAGGAGTCTCTATTGTACAAAGTAAGCAGCCAAAAATTTTAGCTTCAAAAGGTAAAAGGCAAATTGGATGCATGACATCAGCAGAAAGAGGATCGCTCATAACAGTTGTAAGCTGTATGAGTGCAGGCGGTGCCTTTGTGCCACCATTCTTCATTTTTCCAAGAAAAAAACCTTCCCCGCTATTAATGAAATATGCTCCTCCTGGTTCCGATTCTGCTTGCCACATATCTGGATGGATACAAATTCCGATATTTTCCATGTGGTTTGATCATTTTTTGCGGTTCACAAATCCGTCAAAGGAGAACCCAATTTTGCTTATTTTTCACTACAGTCATACACGAAATATCGAAGTTCTGGACAAAGCCCGTGAAAATGGCGTTATTATTTTATCCTTGCCGCCGCATTGTACACACAAAATGCAACCCTTAGATAAAGCCTTTATGGGTCCTCTTAAAACCTACTACAATGATGAGATAAGAAGGTTCATGCGAGAACAAGGCCGAAAAGTGACACAATTTGATGTCGTAGAACTATTTGCAAAAGCTTACGTTAAAGTTCAAACGGCACAGATAGCAATTAATGGGTTCAAATGTACTGGTATTTATCCATTTGATAACAACATATTCCAGGAAAGCGATTTTATTGCACAAACCCAAGAAAATCAGGCGGAAGATGCACAATCCAGAGAAGAAAGCATTCCAGAAGAACCAGTCGCCAGCACAAGCAGCGCAGCCATGAAAAACTTCATTACACCATGGGAGATCTCACCACCGCCTAAGCTGAAACAGACTACCAGCTCCAGAGGTAAACGATCAGAAGCAACAGTACTAACAACATCATCATATAAAGCATCTTTGGAGGAAAGCATCAAAAATATTGAAAAGCGTAAAAAGAGACAAAGCGTGAAAGAGGCACAAAAACCGGCTAAAATGGTGAAAGTACAACGGCTAAAGCAAGCTAGGAAAAGTTCGTCAAGCGAGTCGGAAAAAAGTTTGCTTCTACCCAGTTCAGATGAGGAATGTTGGGCAGAAACTCCACCTAGTAAGGATACTGTTTGCGCTTTTTGCAACAAATCCTTTGAGGCGGATGAGCAAGCCAAAACGTGGATACCATGCTTGCAATGCGACTTAGTATGGGCGCATAGCAAATGTTTGCCTAAACGTCAAGCAATATTTGTCTGCGAGTCTTGTGAATAAATTTGGAAATACATATGCATGTATAAACCCATATAATAATTTGAATTTTTGTACTCCAATTTGCGTACTTGACTGTATTTTATTTTCTTCATTCTTTGTGAATCCTGTTAAAAAAATTAAATATGTATATATTTTGTTCTTAATAAATGAAGTATCTAGAAATCGTTTAACGGATTTGTCTTATTAATTTAAATATGTAAAAATAATTGTTTCTTTGAGGATAGCTTATGGGTAATGTGATATGGTATATCACTTTGCCCGATGGGGTATATCACA
>NW_023479098.1:0-2452 GCF_013731165.1 Rhagoletis pomonella | reverse complement strand
CAGCAAAAATCAAAATATTTTATAAGAAATTTGTTGACCGTTTCTCGCGCACTTCTTTCATGCTTTTTTATCGTAGTTATTATTCTGTTGACATCTAAATTGCCATAAATTTTATGTTGTTGCCAATACATTGTTTTCCGGCGTTTCCTCTGTGAACTTTTACAGCTACATTCATAAAAATATTACTAATTTTGGTTTATAATTTTTTTCCATCTTGTTATTGCTGAATATCAAAAAGGAATTAATAAATAATAAAAAGTTAGTTAAAATTTTAGTGAATGGTTCTTGCAAATAATATTATTTTATGGTTGAAATGACTTGATCGCCGTCAGGAGCTTATCAACTTTTTTGCCAAAACCAAAGCAGACGGGAAGGAAAAATAGTTGTTCATTAACGATTTGTCTGAAATATCGTTCTTGAAACGCGTTACTGCTCACTAAATTTGTAAAAATAAAATTTTTTCACTTAATTGTTATATTCTTCCTCATTGTGGTAAATTTACTCATCATCACAGCAGGGCGCAATCTTCTTTTCTATGATTATTGTATCGCTACTTTGAATTTCTCAATTTTGACAATTCTGATCTAAAGGTAAACGAAACCTCAGAAACTTTAAATGCACCGAAATTCACTAATACCCACTTCCCCAAAAATCACCTTATTTCGTATTTCCTTTTGTACAATCAACCGATTGTTATGAGGGAACACCCTAATGCCTTCTCTGCTCTTCAACTTTCTCGTAATGAGCAAAAGAAAGTGGAGAGGGAAAACATTCCAAAGTCTACCGTCACCGCGCGCACACGGGAAAACGGCCACCGAAAAGCTAAGTTCAACGGGCATTCCTTACCTACATGTTATTTACATATATATATGTACACAAATACATATGGGAACATAATTTATTTATTTAATAAATAAACATTTATAACGTTTATAAAAACCGCGAGTGTTTTACTTTAACCCCAAACGCAGTGGAATGCCTCGCGTCGCTACCTTTGTTAAAAGTTATTGTAAATCACATATTTTTATTGCCTTATTAATAAAAAATAAAAATTTTTAAAAGCTTTTTAAATTGCCGTTTACAAACATTTTTCAATTTATAAGCCTTTTTAAGCTACTTTATTGTTTATGAATAAGGCTATTACAAATTAGCACAATCAAAACACGTTCCTTATCGTAAAATTTATTATAAAGAAAATTTGCTGTTCTCACATTTTCTTTCAACATCCAATTCGACTTTTATTACTTTTTGTACAGATATGTCATCGCCGCCAGGACGGCGCAATCTTGTATTCTATCTTTCTTGTCAAATATGCATTTAGATCTAACTGTCATACTACTATTAATGGTAACCATGAATATTCATTAAAATCGTTTCAATTCGGAATAAAATTAATTTACATACAGCTAGTGTAAATATATTTTTTAATATAAACTACCTTTTTTAATTCTAAAATAAATCAACAATCTCAATATTTATAAGAAAATTGTCTTCAAAAAATACGTCCCAAATCATCCCTGTTGATATCATAATTCAAATGCAAATTAGAAGAGAAATTTTGATACAAAAGTTTTTCCGCGATATTCATCATACAAATTTATCATCTTACTTGTCCGTATGTCGCTCTGGAAAGAAATATATTTTAACTGATATGTTTTCTTGAAAATAAATGCAAATTTACCTATTTTTTTCCACCGGCAGGCACGAATATGATATTCAAAACAGAAGCAATGACAACGAATTTTACACACATTGTTGTATTTTAGCGCAAAACGATAAGTTTCACAAATATTTTAAATTATTGCCTGCAACATACACATTTATCGTTATTATTGGAAATGCAAGACTTGGCACGCATTTTTAATTTCTTTTTTATTGAATTCAAATGAATAAAAACACATTTTTCTAAAATATTTCTCAATTTACATTTTAAAGTTTTTTCTGAAACTTGAATGTAACTCTGTGCGGAGAATGAGAGAATTGAAAATCAGGTGATCTCAGCTGTTTTCAAATGTAAACAAACAAAATGGCGCTTTCCATACTTGTAAGCCTATACGATGATTTGGAGCGGAAACGTCATTCCTTGCCCGGTTTGGTTATGATACAAACCGGTTTCGTCCAAAAAATTACAGTGAAGATGGCACAACGCTGAAACCGGGTTGTGTCCAAGCTTACAACTTGTGAAATAACGTTAAATTACAGGCATCTAACCCTAATTTATTTTTCATGCAAATATAGGTTCAATTACACAGGTTTACAAAATAAAAGCTTATGCATATTAAACCAAACCTATGAGGCAGGTTCTGCAATTCAATTTGAGTCGGATTCGCGTAGAATTCAAATTGGCAGGGGTTGAAATTCACTCGGAAGTGAATTGCAGAACCTGCCTGTATATATCCCTATGTTATTCGACATGCTGAATGCGAATCCGAAGTCCGTTAGTCTCCACCAC
>NW_023479097.1:0-2452 GCF_013731165.1 Rhagoletis pomonella | reverse complement strand
AGGAAATGTGGTGATTTCCGAAATAGCTATCACTTCTACCATTTTTTAAAATTATTGTTGCTTTTCCACAATAAGTTTTTATTAAAAAACAGCCTCGTCTCAATAAAAATTGTTGAATAAAATAGTTTTTTATAAAAAAAACGGTATTTTTTCCTTCAAATGTGTTTTTTTTTTTTTTTAATTTTTATATACGAAGTATACAAATGTGCATATCAACAGAAAGGGGGTTTCTTCTTCTTATTTGGCGCCGTAACCGCCTAAGCGATTTTGGCCGAGTTCAGCAAAGCACGCCAGTCGTTTCTCTTCTGTGCCAACTGCCGCCAATTGGAAACGCCAAGTGAAGCCAAGTCCTTCTCCACCTGATCTTTCCATCGCAGTGGGGGCCTCCCTCTTCCTCTGCTACCACCAGCGGGTTCCGAGTTTAATACTTTCAGAGCTGGAGCGTCGGTGTCCATTCGAACGACATGGCCAAGCCAGTGGAGCCGCTGTATTTTAATTCGCTGCATTATGTCCATGTCGTAAATCTTCCGCAAAATCTTTCTCTCGAACACTCCAAGTGCCGCCTCATCGGATGTTGTCATTGTCCATGCTTTTGCGCCAATACCATAACGCGCATGATGAGTGGCTTATAGAGCGTGGTTTTTGTACGTCGGGAGAGGACTTTACTCCTGAATTGCCTACTCGGTCCAAAGTAGCACTTGTTGGCAAGAGTGATTCTGCGTTGGATTTCAATGCTGACATTATTATCGGTGTTAATGCTGGTTCCCAAGTAAACGAAACTCTCTACTTTCTCGAAATTGTAACTGTCAACAGTGACGTGGGTGCCAAGGCGCGAATGTGCTGACTGTTTGTTTGATGACAGGAGATACTTCGTCTTGTCCTCGTTTACCACCAGACACATTCGCTCTGCTTCCTTATCCAACTTGGAAAAGGCAAAACAGACTTCGCGGTTTTTTTTACCGATGATGTCGATATCATCGGCATAAGCCAGCAATTGCACGCTCTTGTAGTAAATTGTTTCTGAGCGGTTCAGTTCTGCAGCTCTTATTATCTTCTCCAACATCACATTCAAGAAGTCACATGAAAGGGAGTCGCCCTTTCTGAAACCCCGCTTAGTGGCGAATGGCTCGGAGAGGTCTTTCTTAATTCTGACAGAGCTGGTGGTATTGCTCAACGTCATTTTACACAGTCGTATGAGCTTTAAGGGGATGCCAAATTCAGACATAGCGACGTATAGGCAACTCCTTTTAGTGCTGTCGAAAGAGGCTTTAAAGTCGACAAATAGGTGGTGAGTGTCGGTCCTTTTCTCGCGGGTCTTTTCGAAGATTTGCGTATAGTGAATACCTGGTCTATGGTGGATTTGCCAGGTCTAAAGCCACACTGATAAGGCTCAATCAGTTCATTAACGGTGGGCTTCAGTCTTTCACACAATACGCTAGATAAGACCTTGTAACCCATGCTTAGAAGGCTGATCCTGCGGTAGTTTTGGCGCGAATGGCGGGGTCGCCTTTCTTGAGGATTGGGCAGGCACTTAAATTTCAGGCGTCGGGCATGCGTTCATCTGACCATATTCTGCATAAGAGTTGATGCATGCTCCTTATTAACTCCTCGCCATCGTATTTGAATAGCTCGGCTGCCAGGCTGTCAGCTCCAGTAGCTTTGTTGTTTTTCAGCCGCGTTGCTATTCGTACCGCGCCATAGTTAGGCGGTGGAACATCGACTCCGTCATCATCGACTGGGGGCTCGGTTTCTATTTCTCCACAACTTTCCGTGCTGCTACCTTTCAGTAGGGTGGAAAAGTGTTCCCTCCATAATTTAAGTACGTTCTGAACATCGGAAACTAGGTTGTTGTTGTTGTAGCGGCTAAAACAACCCCGCCCAGATCGGTTGGTATCTCAGTCGTTGTCGTCAAGTTCCACTAACGGCAATCCTAGGAAGCGGAAGGAAGCTTCTGTTGGGTTGCTCCACAAGGACAAAGCCGTTAGGGTTGTCGGGTTTTCCGGGCATGCGAAGAGATGTTTCGAGTCATGTGGGGTCTCTCCGCATGCCGGACACTCATTTGGCACATCCTCATTCAATCTACTCAGGTAGGAGTTTAACCTGCTGCAGTAGCCAGAGCGAAGTTGGGCTATTGTCGTTCGTGTCTGCCGAGGCAGATGAAGCTCCGTCTCGTCTATGTCCGGGGGCGGTATGCCTAGAACGGCATTCACAGGTCTAGAGTTTACATAACTCGAGACTGACTCCCTGTGAATGCCGTTCAGGGCCAGTCGGTAAGCTGACGGGTCCAGAGGTTGCTTGATGAACCTCTGGTCTTCGTCCGTCAGTTCATATAGATGCATCCTGACGTGCCTAGGCGAGGGCTCCTCTGCAAACAGCTGGCCACTTCTGTGGCTCCCGATCAGAAACTGCTTGCGGAGCATTATGTTGTGCTCCTTTATGGGGAGCATTTGTG
>NW_023479096.1:0-2453 GCF_013731165.1 Rhagoletis pomonella | reverse complement strand
TTAATATATAAAAATCCCATATCACTGTGTTCGTTTACGCTTATCTCCGATACCGCTTATCCGATTTCAATGAAATTTTGTGGGTGTGTATTGTTGGTTCCAACTTAAAAGATAGGATACCCGTGAACCCGAGAAAAAATTTTTTTTTTATCGAAATTTTTTCTATGCTTCTCGCATCGTGCTTATCTAATCTATATATAAAAATCGAACTCTTTCAAAACGGCTCGACCGATCTTTATGAATTTGTTTGTGTTATATATGGTAGGTATGAGAATCGGATGTAAAGCATATTTCATACCGCCAGGTGCAGGTGGCGTGGCACCTCCCATACAAACCGAATTTTTCATATTGCACATCTCTGGAAGTGTTCATGGTAGACTACTCGAATATGGTATGGAGATATATGAAAACATTTGCATATTCATGGATAAAAATTGCGGTTATTGGAAAAAGTTACGTGGCACCTTCCATACATACCGAATTTTTCATACTGCATATCCCGGAAAATGTTCATGGAAGAGGTCTCGAACTTGGTATGGAGATATATGAAAGCAATCGCATACTTATGGAGATAAATTGTGGTTATCGGAAAAGGAAGCGTGGCACTTCCCATACACATCGAATTTTTCATACTGCATATCTCTGGATGTGTTCATGGAAGAGTACTGGAACTTGGTATGTACAAGATATATAAAACGCGACTGGTCATGAAGAAAACTTGAGGCTATTGGAAAAAGGGGCGTGGCACCTGCCATGGTAGATTCCTCGAAAATGGTATAGCGTGGCGCCTTTCAAACGCACTGAAACTATTACGTATCTTTGTATGCATGTACAGTTTTGCTAAGTTATTTATGAAAGAAAATATGCCTTCTGACAACCACCAAACCGTAATATTAGAAGACAAATGCGTCACTAAAAATCATGAACGTGAACTCTTGGTGAAAATGTTGGACCAAAATGTTTTAATAAAAACAATTTATTTTGGGCGGGAGGAAGTTCGCCGGGTCTGCTTGTCTATATATATCTATATATACAAAAATGAAATGTCTTCCGTATGATAGCGATGCCTGACCAAACGGTTGATCCGATTTCAATTCCGTAAAAAGCACATTTTTGGACCTTCTGTGTAGAAGGTTCTTTGATTTAAAAAATTTGAAATTTTTTGTTTTTGCCGAAAGATGAAGAAAGCTGAGATGTCATGAATGTCACTAAACTACTAAACGGCTGGACCGATTTCGTTCATATTTGGAACATATTTCAACACCTTGAAGGGAAATATTTCGACTAAAAATTGAATCGCTAGGTGGCGCTGGGGTCGGGATATTCATAAAAATTGCATTTACTTGCTGATTTGGCTCATATTTAGAAAACAATTTAGCCAATTTAAATGAAATATTTGGACTTGAAACTTACACGATAGGTGGTCCTGTGGCCGAGACATGCCCAAAAATTATTTTACGCTAAGAGAAGAATATATCTACTATATATTTGCGGAAATATGTATGTATGTATGTATGTGCCAGGTTGTAGCCTAAACGGACGGACAGAATCGAACAAAAGTTTGAAAGAGTATTGCCACGACACCTGGGCCTATAATAGGGTAAAAAAATAGGGGTTCGAGAAGGGGCCGTTGCACCTCCCATATGCGTGCAATTTTTAATCAGCCATAACTTCGAAACTATAAGTCACATGAACTGGAAATTTAGTATGCGGTCATATATGTGGTAGGTGCTTACAGTAGAGTATATATAAGTGACTTTGTAAAAGTGGGCGTGGCACATCCCATAGGCGTGAAATTTGTTATCAAACATAACTTCGGAACCATAAGCCACTTGAACTTGAAATTTGTTATGCAGACATAACTATGGTAGGTGTTACAGTAAAGTATATACAAAGGGGGCGTGGCACATCCCATAGGCGTTGAAATTTTTATCAGCTATAATTTCACAACCATCAGTCACATGAAATTGATATTAGGTATGCAGTCATATCTGCGGTAGGTGCTTACAGAAGGCTATATATACATGAGTTTGTAAAAAGGGGAGTGGCGCAACCCATAGGCGTGGACCCATTTATCAACTATAACTTGGGATCCATAAGTCTCAAGAACTTGAAATTTGGTGTGCAGGCATATCTACGGTAGGTGCTTTAAGAAGGCTTACAGTCGAAAATATTTTAAACGAGGGTTGCCTCCTGTTAATAAATTTAGCGCAATTTAATTGATAAACTAAATTATATATTACAATATAATATTAAATTTAAGAGCTTTAATAAAGGTAGCTGCTGGAAATGTTTTTGAGGAGGGTTGCCGCCTATTTTAAAATTTTTGACTCAGTTAAATTGATCAAGTAACTGAAATATTGCAATGTGGGTATCAAACTAAAGAGTTTTAAGAAGACTTACAGTCGAAAATATGTTTGAAGAGGGTTGCCACCTGATTGAAAATTTAACTA
>NW_023479095.1:0-2453 GCF_013731165.1 Rhagoletis pomonella | reverse complement strand
CAACACCAGCAATAGTGGCAAAAGAACAACAAAAACAACTGTAAAAAAGTAACAACAACAACAGCGATAGTGGAAAAGGGAACAACAAAAAAACAACTGTAAAAGTAACAACAACACACAGAATGCAGTTAACGATAGTGTAAGTTATGAATGAAATTTAGGAATATTTATAATTTAAGTGAGTTATAAGTAAGTGAAATATAAGGACATTTAAAATTTAAAAGAAATTAATTGAAGATTAAAAGTTTTCTCCAATACTTAAATATTTTTGTTAAATTTTTCTTGCAAAAACTACAGTTTCAGGTTGTTCTGCCTTGTTTATAAAAATAACAAATAAAAAAAATAAATAAATAAATAAAAAAAATATGTATATATAGAACAAAATGTCGCAGGAAGAACAGATAGCAGAGACTCTTTCGAGGTTAAATTTACAAGCAAATAATAGCTCTTCCAGTACCTCCTCCTCACCCTCTGTTTTTACTAGTAGCCAGAGAAGGGAGCTTTCAAATTTAATAACAGAAACAGTTACCACCAATTTCAAACGTTAATTCACTTACAGTTCACAGTAGTGATAGTCCACCGGAAAATTTGATATCCTCCGTAGAAACCCCAGTAAACGCCTTCAAAAACGAACTTTTTTTCTCAGAAGGTCCGGAATCTTCGTATAAATTCCAAATAATTTTTCCAATGTACCATAGACATCTAATAACAAAAAAAACCTTTCCGAGGATTCACTAAAGTTACTCTTAAAAAAACATCTAAGTCCTTCAATAATAAATGGCATTAAAACAACAGAGCCGATCATGCTAAAACTTCAAGCTATTTACCCTCTACATTTCGCTAATTACAAAATACGCTTCACACAATTAGTGGTCGAAGATATTACAAATACAGATGATCAAGACAGAATTATTATAGAAGAACATAACCGTGTCCATAGAAATGAAAGAGAAAATAAACTACAGATATTAGAAAAATATTATTTCCCAGCTATGGCGAAAAAAATAAGGAAAATAATAAAACTATGCAAAATATGTAAAGAAAACAAATATGATAGGCATCCAAACGATCCAAAACTCGGCGCTACACCCTTACCCGAATACGCAGGACATACAATTCATATAGACATTTTTTCTACAGACAAACAAAGTACTCACTTCTATTGATAAATTCTCAAAATTAGCCGTAGTAAAGATGATAGATGGAAAGAGTATAGAAAATATAAAAAAAAACCATTAAGAGACATCATATTTTACTATGACATTTAACTCACAACCAATTAAATTCATATTAGAAAATGAATTTAACATACAACTTTTTACTGCACCACCTTACAAGAGTGAAGTCAACGGTCAAGTAGAAAGATTTCACTCAACTTTATCCGAAATTATGAGATGCCTTAGACAAGAATACCCAGACGAAAACTTTGAAGAACTATTGCAATGGTCGGTAAACGAATACAATCATACTATCCACTCTGTTACAGGAAAAAAACCAGTTGACGTATTTTTCGGCAGACCCTGTCCATCCAATCGCGAGAATCGAGAAGAAACCAGGGCAAAATTTTTGAAAAACTTAAGAAAACACAAGAACAATACCATAATAAAAATAAGAAGGACACTATAGACTACAGGCCAGGACAGAAAGTTTTCGTTAGACAAAATAAAAGACTAGGTACCAAACTTTCCAAACGATACAAAGAAGAAATTGTAAAAGAAAATAGGAACTCCACAATAACAACAGAATCAGGGAAAATAGTTTTTATTTTTAGATTTATCTTTTTCCTGATCTTTATTTTAAGCGGACATAACGGAATACTCTACAATACTACAAGAACTAAACAGAAACTTCATTAGAAACATACCAGCTAACAACCCCCCTCTACCCATTTATAACAGACGAGATAAATAACATCAACGCAACCATTAATAACATCTTACCTAAATACAAAAAAAAATGCGTGTGTAACACCGTACACATGATAGAAGTGAAACTTCTTAAAAAAGATATGAGTACCAGGTACCTACTCACGAAATTGGATGTTTACGGTTCGGCAAAACATTAGGCGATTGAGTTACATACATAGGTTTGGTTAGAAATCAAACAATAATTTCATTTTATCTTATTAATTTTCTGATATACATATAATTTATTTATTCATTTTCCGGTAACACCACCTTATATGAATTCGCGCTTCTAGCATCCACAGGACCGGGTTGTAATGGAAGTAATTCTATGTTTAACAAAAACAAATAACTTACGGACGAGCACACTTAAAAGTTAAACATTCTAAAAACAGAATTATTAGCAAAAACCAACAATACCAACAACCACATGATCAAGTGGATTGCAGCGGAATAGCTGCGGTTGATTGTGTTGGCATAACAGAAATGAAAATAGTGGAAAAAAGCAAACGATAATTTACAAGGCGTACTTAGCTCGGTGCATAGGCA
>NW_023479094.1:0-2453 GCF_013731165.1 Rhagoletis pomonella | reverse complement strand
TTCATTTCATTATATTCATTTTGCTGACTTATAATTTTTATTTATGCATTTTCAATTATTTTAATACATGAAATTATTGGTCGATGATAACTAAAATATGATATATATACTTGGGACTCAAGGGTGTTAATATATCTTGAAAATACCGCATCAATTACAGTTTTTGAATTTGTAGTTGGAGTATTTCTATTTGTATTTATTTCTAAATTGAATTTTTCTTTTAAAAATATAATCAGTGGCTCTGCCTCATCCGTCGCGAAGTTTACGTTGAAGTCACCTCCCAGTATTATCGGCATTTGATAGAAATTTCCTTGCAATTCATCGGATTCCACAGACGTGTATGGCAAAAGAACAAAATGTAGAAATTTTATAATTTCGGATACTCGTTGATTGGGTGAAATATATACCACCACAACGAGGATCTTTTGACCGTAGGGCATGACGCATTCAGCTGCAC
This sequence comes from Rhagoletis pomonella, assembly GCF_013731165.1. Classification (NCBI taxonomy): domain Eukaryota; kingdom Metazoa; phylum Arthropoda; class Insecta; order Diptera; family Tephritidae; genus Rhagoletis; species Rhagoletis pomonella. The sequence continues at coordinate 1,996 of NW_023479094.1, read as the reverse complement.
AGGTCTCACCGACTGCTGTTGCGATCATTGACTCTGGCGTTTGACGACACGTAATATCCTTGAGTGGTGTGCTGACATGCGCTGTTTGCTTTTTTTGGTATATTGCCACACCGCCAGCCCGTTGACCATCCCTTTTAAACTGTACGCAACAATCGAAATTTGGAACGGATATGTGCTCATCATTACGTAGCCAAGTTTCGCTGAGCAATAGGAACGTACACTCTTGTGTCACTGCATCTGTGAGATCGTTGCTGTGTGCCCTTAGACTTTGGCAGTTAAATACGAGAAAGGACGTAGAGGTTTGTGGCGCACGCAGTAACTGTAATATTGTGTCTTGACGCGTACGCAAAGGATTATTTGCAAGCCTTGCAAATTCGCTTTGGAGTGCAAGTAAGCTTTGTGCGGTTCTTCGTCCATGATGAAATGTTGAATTATTGTTCGGTGTGATAATGAAAAGTCCTTGTAGACTTGTGACTCTAGAGAGAGCGACGTAGACGAGTTGTTGGTCATGGGACTTTTCATATAAATAGACAACCTGGTCAAAAGTGCCTCCTTGCGACTTGTGAATCGTCATGCCACTGGAAGGAATAAGGGGAAATGATTTCTCTTAGCACTGATGGTTCGATTCGTATTTAAATAAATTGTAGAATTCCTGCGTACGATGGGAACTAAATCTTCCTCTATATTATGTCGTTGCATGTATCCAGCAGATAGTATCTTCAATTTTCGCCCGATTTTAGAAGTTCCAGGAAATCTTAACCATAGACGCTTCACTGTATCGTTCTCTAAAATGATGTTATCGTCAGGGTTGACCACGTCGACGTTATCATCAACCTGAATATTGTTTTTGTATTCTATAAATTCCAAAAATCCTATGGCTCCGTTTGCTAAGCCATCAGCGACGTCTATATTAGTCGTTATCATATACGGTCGACCCTTAACTAGCGTTAGTTCGTATGGCAGTCCACCGGTATCTAAAACGACCTTTTTGTGCAGCTGCTGTCGAACATGTGACAACTGCTCAGCGCTACTGTAGCCGCTAAACATATCGGTCGCTACTGATAACACTTTGTCAGCACTAGCGTTCAGAATCTCTTTGTTGTAGATATCGACGTCGTGATTCTTGAAGAACAGCCGTACGCCATTGGGACATTGTTCATCGGCAGTTTCTTTAGTGAAGAAGCGAGACTCAATTAAAGCCAGCTCTCGCGCATCCAAAATTTGACCATTCCCAATTTTTGTCAGCAATCGTGAGAAATCGGCGTTCGCCTGACGCATGACTTCGGTTAGTTCGTAGAAACCCAAACTCCGCCATAATGTCGGTCCCGCCATACTATATTTTGTTTGCTTGTAAATGGGAGTTGCACGGACAGCTGGTAATTGTCATAAATCACCTATGAGGAAAATGTCTTTTCCACCGTAGAAAGAATCAATAGCCGTAATCTGTTTTAATCGTGAGTCTATCTTTTCATTTAGTTCCGCCGATATCATACTGACTTCATCGACTAAGATGCACTGAATATACTTGAATAAGCTACGATATTGTTGAGCGACTTCAAATGACAGTGGCATCGTTCTTCCGATAGTGATTTTGAAAGCAGTATGAACCGTTGTCCCGTCAATAGCTATGGCTGCCTTCCCTGTTGATGCGCAAGCCAGGTATGCATTACAATAGCCATCGGTGCGAGAGAAGCGGTTGTAAATTTCTCGAAGTAAGTTGATAACGAATGTTTTCCCGCAACCAGCAGGACCAGTCAGAAAAATTTGCAATGGTTCTTCAGTTTCGTTGTTCAAGAGATGCGAAATTACATGCAGCAGGAGTCCTTTTTGATGATAATTAGCTGAGCGTAAGAGGTGATTGAAGTCGTCTTTATCCATGATGTTCTCGCGTTTCTTCACTATTGAGCCAAGACGGTTCAGCGTCGCTAGTCTTAAGTCTGCGTTGGCGTCCGAGTGAGCATTGGCCAAAATATCAGCGTAAGGGTCTACATCGTGT
>NW_023479093.1:0-2453 GCF_013731165.1 Rhagoletis pomonella | reverse complement strand
ACACGGCCGTACTCATACATACTCCAACATTCCGTATGAGTAACATTATTTTCTCTTGGTAGTAAAAGTCAATCAATCAATTTAATTCAACGTGGCGTATGATAAACTTTTTTGAAAATTATGCTGAGTATTTACAAATTCAGCATTAAACACATGTAAATACATATGTATGCATAAGTACCAATTATTTAACATACCGCTTCCGTTTGTAAAAATGGATCCTATTTGCCCGGACAACCAAGAGGTGCTAGCGCAATCTAAAAGCAGATATATTAGTCAAATAAATTCGTATACAAAAATAATATGCTGTTTATATACAAACCAATAAAACTGAATTGGAATTCGCGGTTATTTTCCATTACTTTAATTTCTTCCAGAGTTGATACGTTGAATTTTTAGTTATTTTTAACCGACTTCCTACAAAGGAGGAGGTTATAAGTTCGTCGCATAACTTTGCACCACGTCAACCGATTTCAATAATTCTTTTTGCAACGGTTTGCAAAGGTAGTGTCTCCCATACTAATTTGGTTTAGATCCGATGATTGGATCATGAAATATATAGATATATATATATATTTTTTTTAAGTCGGTTTTTTTTGCTAAAAATTACCTGTTCTCTTATTATTTTTTATTGATAGCTTATTCGGTGAAATCAAAGTTTTCTTAAAGCAAAAGTTTTCAATGGCAATTTTGAAGTATTGGAACAAAGTGGACAAATGTTTCTTCAGCGAGGGGAAACAACTTGCAGTAAATGTTTTTTACTTCAATTTTTGTAATAATTTCGCTTAAAGTGCTCGCTTTGACTATACCCAATGCGCTCTTTGAATCGACGGGATATTGAAAGGAACTTGTTGTGTCGCTAAATAATTTACCAACTACAATCGGCTGTTCATCTTGTTTTGCAAATCCAGTTATTTTCAAAACATCCGATTTTTGCGTTAAACAATAACAATCCGGCGGTTTATTGCTTAGGAAAAAATCACCACACTGGTACTTAGTGTAAATATTAGAATTATTCATACTGCCCATTGGACGAAATATTTTTTCGCTTGGGGGAATAAAACTCCTTTCAATTACGCGGTTGTTTAGTTGCTGAGCTACTTTACACGATTTTCGACAATTTTTTGTAGGTAATTCTCAAATTTATATGACGAAAAGCTGTCCACATTGCCAAAGTTTTGTACGCATTGAGATATGTGTAAGAGATTGTGAACGTTGTAACTTATTCTATCAGCACCAAAAAGTTTTGCGAAGTCTTCAATGTACGCTTCTAAAAGCTGTTGAACGCAATTCAGGTTACTTTGACATACTTTTGGGCAAGATATGAAGCGATATGCCACCATTAATAGCAAGAAATGCTGGTAAAGTTCTTGATCAATCGCATCTTTAAAAATAACGAAACCCGTGTATAACACCACTTGGCGAAACTCCGTGGCTTTCCAACGAGGCAATTCTTCGAAGGATCTACATTTTCGGCCAAACTCCTTTGGTGTGCATTTGCGAATAATTTTCATCCTTTCGTTTATCAAATCTTTTCCAACCAATTTCTTTTTTTTTGTCCAAACTTTTCCCTTGCCATAATAGCATGCAATTTTTTTTGACGACCCCTAAATCAAATAAATGCATAACATCTGAAGGAAATTGTGTCACCATCTTTACACCACACTTTTCTAGTGGATGTGGATATTCTAGAAATTTCGGTACGTGATAATTGGTTGATGTTCGAAAAGCAAAACTTTCGTCGGTCCTCATTTCCCCAGTAGTTAAGCTATAAGCAAGTCGTCTATTTTTACTTACAGCTTTTTGCTGACATTTTGAGCAACCATATGAGCATGTATGTCCAACGGTTCCTGTTAAAAAAGCTCTAGCTGGCGCGTCGCAAACAATAGCTCTAATTTCCGGTTTGAACCATCTTTTAGAACAAAGCATGCCGTTGGTTTTAAGAGAGATATATTCACTAACAAACCTCTCCAAGTACTTCACAACATCTGGGGGCTTGGAGGGTCCAATATACGTGACTATTAAAAACGGCGATGGTTCATTACAATTTGAAATTGCTCCCAAAATTGGCCATAGCGTTTTGCAGGAACTTTTAAAAATTGGCAACCCATCACAAAATATACATATCTAATAATAATTTTTCGCCTTCTATATCCATATTTTCGACTTGAGCGCGAAACGATTTTTCTAACCCAAAATGGATCTACAATCTACAATGATTTCTTTTGGTTGATAACTTTGGAGCAGTGTTTTTTTTGTTGAAGGTAGAGGCAAATTTTCTTTTTTCAAAATAGCGAGAAGCTCATTGCACATTGTCACGACACGATTTTTTATTGCCCATATTGCTAATTTTTTAGTAAGCGATGGCTCTTCGTCGCCATCATATGTCGAGCAATTAGGGCTTTCGCTTTCTTCGTTTACATCAACATTACTATATGCATAATTTTCTTCCG
>NW_023479092.1:624-2453 GCF_013731165.1 Rhagoletis pomonella | reverse complement strand
AAGAATTGACGAACAATTGTCATCTTTCACACAGACTGCTTTAAGAGTATAAGGAACCATGGGCGTCGCCAGGGTCGAATTTAGGGGGGGACGACATATAAAAAATCTCTAAATTTTCATCTTTACACATTCATGTTTCGGGCATGCGGGAGACGATATGTACCTGCCGATTTGTTTTACAAAAATTATTTAAAAAGCAGACGTCTCGGTTGCTCAGCAAACCGGTTAATCGTTTCTGCAATTATTAGAATAAATCTCTAAAACAAATTTTCGATGTATTCTTAAAATGCATAAACCTAAAGGTAAATTTTATAGGGAATTAAAGTAACAATTTATTAAAACTAGTACACTGAACCAAAAATCCATCTCTGGATCAAAGAAAAACTTTCCTTACTTTAAGGTATAAAGTATAAGGAATGAGTAAAAAATTCACTCGAATGCGTAATTTTTCTTTGGAATGTGTAAAAACGGCCACGAAAATATGGAACCGTGGATGTAATCTATCATTTTGAAAAAATGTTCGGCATGAAAAGAGGATAAAACTCCTTTAGTGCTGTTTCATTCCCATTTTTCTTCATTTTTCTTCAATTAAGAGAAGTTTACTTACTTAGTACTTAGCTCAAAATTTATTTAAAGATCTTCGTGAAAGACAACAATTAATCTTGTATTGCTAGTGTTGTTCCGATACGAGTAACTACAAGTAATTACTCGATACTTTCTTCAAGTACTGAATTCTTTTTGTACTCGAATCCTTCCCGAAAGTACTTAGGTGGGTATCGAGTACGCGATTAAAGTATTACTTGCTTTTCCAAAAATTTTGAATTTCGGTTCTGACAATATATGAATCATGCTGTTATGGTTTTTGCACCACGTTAAGTTGGCTAATAAAAAAAGTGTCAATTCCTGCTTTCCCGTACTAGTCAATTATTAAAATTTTGCAAGATACAAACTTGTGGCTACTTTTTCGGTAAGTTTTGGTCGGAGACTACTCGAACCGATTCTGTTTTTCTTCACATGACATAAGTATTTACAATGAGTTCGATATGAGTAAGTATCGAGTACTTCTCTCCGATACATTTGTGGCGTCGATACTTTTCTTCAATATTTTTAAAGAGTACAGGTATCAAGTACAAGGTCGTATTGCTAGACACCTGATAACCCAGGATAATTTTTAAGTTCTTAAAAGACATTACTCTACTCTAAGCTTCGTGCAGTGGGCCATGAGGAAACCGTCATCTTTAAGTCCAACCTTTCACAATATCTGGTATTAGTATCTATTAATCTGAAACGCAATCATTGAAAATTTGCGCCGTTTATGGTGAAAAGCATTTAATATCACACTTTCAAACTAAAGCTTTCTTAACCCTAGAAGCCTAATCTATTTGGGAGTAACGTAAGGTCTTAACATACGCCTTAGAGGCTTATGTACTTAAAAGATAACCTGTGAGCTAAAATATATTTAGTCCTGTCTTATTTTCTTAAAGAATATTGAAGTTGTGAGTTTGACTAATAATTGGGCAATTCACAAGGTGTCGTATTTGTCGTGTTTGTCGTGAAGTCATGATATTTCATGACAGTTGTAAAAATGTTGTTATTGTTTTGTGAAGAAAAATAACACATGACGATACAACTCTGCAACCTATGTTTATTCGGTGTTATGTGAGGTTAAGTGCTGAGATATAATAAATAATCGTAACAGGTGTTCACAACCGTCGTGTTTTAACACAACTTTTGTTAGGAAAATATAACTTCACAACACCTTGTGAATTGCCCAAGTAAAACATACATATAATAAAATTGTAACAGGTCGATGTCTGTACATTATAGAT
>NW_023479092.1:0-614 GCF_013731165.1 Rhagoletis pomonella | reverse complement strand
GTAACAGGTCGATGTCTGTACATTATAGATATTAAAGAAAAATTAATATGGTGGGTTTTTATTAAAGCCACAGAAGCCAAATAAACAATTTTTAGAATTTTTGAATATCTGTCTGTCTGTATATTTGTATGCGCATCAGTCGAAAACATGGAATTAAGTGCAGTTTTCTCCGTTGTATCGCTAGAGATTTAGCTTCCAATATAGAAGAAAAAATTAGAGAGTTGCCACCTGTGTTTAAAATTTCAGTTTAGGTCAATTGATACGGTAATGTGAATACTGCAATATGGCTGTCAAATGAAAGAAATTTACAAAGGCCTACAGCTGAAAATATGTTTGTGGAAGGTTGCCACCTATTTGAAAACTTTAATTTAATATAATTGATAGCATAAATTAAATATTGCAATATTGGCATCAAACTAAAGACGATAGGAAATTTTAATCCTGAAAATATTTTTAGGGGATTTGCCAACTGATTGAAAAATTGTATTCATTGAAATTTGTAAAATAAATGAAATATTGCAATACGAATATTAAACTAAAGAGGATTAGGAAGCTTACTTTTGAAAATATTCTTGAAGCGGGTTGCCACTTATTTGAAAACTTTAATTCAGTTA
>NW_023479091.1:0-2454 GCF_013731165.1 Rhagoletis pomonella | reverse complement strand
CGGAGAAGCGATATCGTTACTTGAGTCCTCGAAGTCACTCAGCAAGAAGAGCCCTCTGCTCACCCTCAATCCGATGCTCGACAATGCAGGCATAATGCGTGTAAATGGACGCCTTAAATATGCCGCACTAAGCTACAATGAGAGGCATCCTATAATAATACCCGATAACTCCATATTTTGCTCTCTTCTCCTAGATTTTCTTCACACAACATTGCTTCATGCTGAGAAACAACTCATGATCCGGATGATACAACAGGAATACTTCATCCCACGCCTGAAGCAGAAGGTCAAAAAGTGCATTTTTCACTGCAAACCATGCACGATATACAAACAGCGGATGAAATCCCAAATAATGGCTGCATTACCCCCTGAAAGAACCACCTTTACTCTCCCGTTTCACACTACTGGCGTTGACTTTGCAGGCCCATTCCTCATCAAAACGTCACCTCTTCGAAAAGCGTCGTACACAAAGGCATATGTATGCGTTTTTGTGTGTTTTTCTACCAAGGCCATTCATTTAGAATTGTGTTCCGACTTGACTACGGAAGCGTTCAAAGCGGCTTTTACCCGATTCACTGGCCGTCGTGGCCTGCCGCACAAGATTTTATCGGACAACGGAAAGACGTTTGTGGGAGCACAGCGAGCCCTAAAAAAGGACTTCGCTCTTTTCTTAAAGGAAGCGGCCTCTGATATCGCAGAAACATATGCGTTGCATGGATTCTCCTGGCACTTCATCCCACCATATGCCCCTCATATGGGTGGCCTTTGGGAGGCGGCCGTTAAAAGTTTTAAAACGCATTTCACCAAAGTTGCCGGAAATCAAAAATTCTCTTTCGAAGCGTTCGCAACCCTATTAGTTCGAATTGAAGCGGTTCTAAACTCCAGACCTCTCTCTCCCATGACACAGGACCCGCAAGATTTGTTGGCACTTACTCCCGGGCATTTTCTACGAGGAGCTCCCATTGTCTCACCACCGGAACCGGATGCCAAAGAACTTTCACTCATAAATAAGTGGCAGAGACTCAAGGTTCTTCATCATCAGTTCAGCGTACGATGGAAGAACGAGTATCTACACGACTTACAACGGCGATACAAGTGGAAAACTTCCCAAAAAAACGTTCAAGAAGGAGATTTGGTTGTTGTTAAAGATGACTGGCTCCCTCCGACCGAGTGGCGACTGGGTCGCATCACACACTTGCATCCCGGCCCCGATGAAAACATTCGGGTTGTAGATATAAAAACCCAGCAGGGAATCATAACTCGAAACATACATAAATTGTGTGTGCTTCCCCCTGCCTGACGTTAGGATACTCACCAAACCCGACACAATACTCTAATTAAATTTATGCTATCTATCCTACCCAACTCCCATTGTTCTACCCGTAGAATATATAACCCATGCGTATATGTACTTCTACTCATTACAAAGCCTCACAATATACGCTGACCCAGTACTAAAGTCTCTCCTCAATCCGTATATTTACAGGTCACGAAAGGATTCCCCAAAGTGCCGACTGTGTGGCCGACTCCACCCGCTGCGCTTGTGTACCGCTTTCCGCGCTATGGATGCCCACGACCGCTATGAGTGTGCACGCTTGCACAAATATTGTGTGAACTGTTTGGCGACTTCACACTCCACCGGAGCCTGCGATTCCGAAGACAGCTGCCATCGATGTGGCTTAGGGCACCACACCCTACTCCATAGAGAGAAGCGGGGCGCCACGCGCCAGAAGAAGGGAAGTGTTAGGACCGAGCTACACAGCCGTTCTGCTCAGCAACGGGCTCGGAGGTTGCGGCGACTGATTGCTGAAGCCCGAAACATCATGGACAAACTCGAAAGGGAGCTGCTGCACTTGGCACCGAGGCAGGCGGGGCGCCATGTTGGAGACATGAGCCCTTAACCCTTTGATTCGTGCCCATTTTAATTTCATCTGGCCAGGCGGGTATCAGAGTAGTTGGCAACGCGCGCCTTGCCCGATCCGCCCACCACCGATTTAGTTATTTTTAATTGCTCAACAGCCGCCCAAGCGACAACATCATCAAATCAAATTAGCTTAAACTCGTGCATCTACACATACATATACCAATTAAACTCTAACGTGTAATAGCATTAAACCAATAAATCTGAATTTCGATAGTTGAATTTGTAATAAACAAATCCCTATATCTTTTTATTTGTGCGCGCTGCACAAGTCGGACTCAAACCTAAATATTAAACACTTGCAAATGCGTCACTTAATTACCCTCACCAACCATTCGAAGTAAAATAAAGCACAGATATGTTTTTTTTTTGACAAAATCTCGGAGTACAGGAACAAGCCAAACATATGGATTAAGTAAACAAGTGTTGCTGCATAAAATTTCTTATATGGAGAAAACCTTCATGCCTTAGATAATTGGATATGGGAAAAAACAGGCAAATGTTTACAATATGAATAAAGGCACCAAAAATCC
>NW_023479090.1:0-2454 GCF_013731165.1 Rhagoletis pomonella | reverse complement strand
TAACCTATTTCGATAATTTTAAGGAATAATTAAGGTAATATTAAAAAACTGTTATGTGCAAAATTTTAGTAAAATAACTTCAAAATTGAGGGAGTTATTTATAAAATAGTTAAAATTTAATCAAATTTTCAAGTACCGTTATCTCGAGAACCGGAGCCAATCTGGTCAAACAGGGCATGCCATTGAATTTAGAACATCCCAATTAAGTGAGTTCAACTTTCAAAATCTTTCCTCAAAGTTTACAACTTGAACAGCGTAATTTCAACCCAGCTTATTCTTTTGTTTTCTATTTCATGCTTATTCCTCGTCTAACTTTTGAAGCACTTGATGAATATGAATTACACTTATATTAATAGATTTATTAAGAGATTACGAATAAAACGATTTATAAAACATAGGTGTGCTCACAAATTTAAAAATTAAAATTTTTTGTTGGAAAGTGTACCTATTTTTTAGATTTGCCCATATATGTATAATGAAAATTCGTCTTTGTACATATGTATAGATATGTATATGTACATTAGGGTGGTCCAAAAACAGTTGTTCTGTATCGAAAAAAGTATACCCCTATTTTTATACCCGAGCGCACTTGTGCACAAGGTTATTATAACTTTGTTCACATAACGGTTGTTTGTAACAGGCAAAACGAATCGAGATAGATATAGACAAATGTATACATAAATGATCAGAATGAAAAGAGAAATCGATTAAGCGGTGACTGTCTGTCCGTCCGTCCGTCCGTCCGTCCGTCTGTGCACACGATAACTCGAGTAAAAATTGAGATATCTTAACGAAACTTGGTACGTGAACTTCTTTTGGGCGTGGGACAGATGGTATTGAAAATGGGTGAAATCGGATAATAACCACGCCTACCTCCCATATAACGGTAATTTTAAGAAATACGAAAACTGCGATATTTTAGTAACTACTGAAGATAATTCACTCAAAATTGATACTTACAATGAGTTTAAGACGGAAAACATGAATATTATAAATTTTTGGAAAATGGGCGTAGCCACGCCCACTTATGGTTACATGTGTATATCTTGGTAACCGCTGCACCAATTTCTTCCAAACTTGGCACAGTTTTTGGCCTTAGTACAGCATACTAAATGGCTGAAAATTTTAAAAATCGGACAATAACCACGCCTACCTCCCATATAACGGTAATTTTCAGAAAAACGAAAACTGCGATATTTTAGTAACTACTGAAGATAATTCACTCAAGATTGATATTTGCAATGAGTTTAAGACGAAAAATAAGAATATTACAAAATTTTGGCAAATGGGCGTAGCCACGCCCACTTATGGTTACATGTGTATATCTTGGTAACCGCTACACCAATTTCTTCCAAACTTGGCACAGTTGTTGGTCCTGGTACAGCATACCAACTGGCCGAAAATTTCTAAAATCGGACAATAACCTCGCCCCCATCCCATATAACGGTAATTTCGAGAAATACAAAATCTTCGATAAATCAGTAAATATTGAAGCTAATTTATTCAAAATTGATGATTGCTACAATTCGTTACCAAGAAATACGTTTGTGACAAAATTTTGGAAAATGGGCGTAGCACCGCCCACTTGTGATCACATATATGTATCTCGCTAACCGTTCTACCAATTTGTACCAAACTCGGTATGGTTATTGTGCTTGCCACATGAAAGGAAAACGTTGAAAATTATTGAAATCGGACCAAAATTACGCCTATTTTTCATATAACGGTAAATTACAGAAATGCTTGAAATTTCGATAACTCAAAATTTAAGGGCCCTAATTTACTCAATTAATCGCCCTCAAATAATACTCACAATAATGTCTTAAAATAATATTATTATGGAATTTTAGAAAATGGGCGTGGTAGCGCCCACTTATAACTATATAACTTTATCCTACTAAGTATAACTGAACATATTGTGTTTGAAATAGGGTATAGTTGGTAGTAGGCTAAGAATGAATGATATTGATGTTGAGAAAAATCTAACAACAATCACGAATATACAAAAACTGCGATATTTTAGTAATTACTGAAGCCAACTCACTCAAAATTACTATTTTCAAAAACCTTTTACCTTAATATAAAACGGTAAGAAATACATGTACATAAGTAGGTTGCTATGCTATGGGGTAAGATAGTTATTATTTTGGAATAGGACTAAAATGACGCCTACTTCCCAAATACCAGTTACATGATTCTATCCGTCTGAATAACTTAACTGCCAGTAGATCTACTTTTTTATTTTAATAAATATAGTAGGTAAGAAAAGCGTGCATTAAAAAATAACGAAATGGCAAGTAACTCAAAGTCTGTAATTCCACATTTCACAATTTTCAAAATTTTCGGTTTATCGCGTATAGTTTTTGAAGCATTTAAGTTTAAGAACTTTTAAAGTATGTATTGTATACTACAAACAATTGCGAATAATTTCATACTGGAGCAAGAGCTGTGCTT
>NW_023479089.1:0-2454 GCF_013731165.1 Rhagoletis pomonella | reverse complement strand
TTTCAGTGTATTATATATACGAACTATTGGAGGACCAAATATCGACTAAGTTCGAAACAAAGCGCGACCTAACAGTTAAATGTTGAGGATCTACAATTGCAACTCACCATCCACTTCGGCCCTCGGAGAGCACTAATCAATTCACCGACCAACTGCGAGCAATGAAAACCCCCTACACGATTCTTACATATGGCCACAGAGGAAAAAAGTGTTTTTCAGCGAGCGCATCGAAATAATTATTTAGTATAACGAGGACTGTAAACTCGCCGCAGAGAACAAAGATGTTGCATACAGAGCCACATTGCGATCGGAGGCATCACCAGCCATCCGAAATCGTTATCGGGCATTCAAAACACAAGAGAATATATCGGGTCAATCGCAAGTACTCCAAAGACCTCCAAGGATATAAAAAATTCCAGTCACACTTTAGTTCCAAAGCGGAAGATTTTCCGGTAAGATACATTATACCTTATAAGTTTTGCTACGTGTTAGGTTAGAAAAACTCTCAGAGGCTCTTAAAAACCATAAAAACGGTCGAATTTCGACAGTAACTGGCACTCTAGTATATGTGTATATGTATGCATATCCATTAGCGGTTGAGTTTCGGTGGGGAAACATCTGACAATGGGATGCGTTACCATAAATTTAGTTTAGCGCAGTAAATAAGTTTAAGCTCGGTTTATATCAGACTTTGTAGGCTTTGTTGTTTTTTTGTCTATGTACTTACTTATATCAAGATTGGTACAGATTGATAAATAAGTTATTAAAATATACTTATATACGTATTGTATCATCATACCGCACACTCGGTATATAAGAAGTTATTAAAAATTAAAGTTGCAGAAATATAGAAATTTTTTAATTTTTCGAAAACAATTTTTAAATTTTTTCAAAGTTAGTATGGAAATATTTAGATAGGCTCCACTTGTACCTACATGTATTTTCTATACCAACTTTCGTAGTTCTTGTGCCAATGTTGCACACAATTGAGTAAGAGTCCTGCAAAACATTCACAAAATACCAATTTTCTATAAAATTTTGGCGTTTATTGCCTACAATTAGAAATAAAGGCCGAACCCTAATGTATAAATAAATGTACATACATACATATATCTATATACTCCAAAACAATCTAAATACGCATTTGAACTATGAAATATTATCGAAGTACTTGCAACTTTTCTGATTGATTTTACTTGTCCTTACCGCAGATAACTTGCAAAGTTTTGCTTCTTACATTTTCCATTTTCCCATTGTCTGCTTGTTTGCAAACTTGCAATGTGGCACTAAACATTCAAATAGGACCAGGAGCAAGTAAAGTACTTAGTAAGTACCCAACAAATTTGCAATAGCCAACGGCGATATTTAATCTGCTCAAGTAATTAGCCAGTTTGTTCGAAATGAAATCAATCAAACTTGGTCGAGGTTGGGAGTTAGTAATGGATGGCAATGCGGGTGGGAACTTTTTTAGGCAATGTAAAAGCAAAATTAGAATTCATAGAGACAAGTATTAAAGTGTCGCTTCAATTAAATTATTCTTCTCTTTGTATGAATTCAAAAAATCTGCCTAGCCTCCATTTCTTCCTAATAGCGCTTCTAAAAAATATTCCTTACTTCCTGTATACTTCACTGATTTCTCATCCTATTTGATTTGTGGATAACAACACTGCTCTTATGATTATTATAATTTAGCTAATAATACTTCTACATATATGCACTTATAGCGTTGGACTGTCTCAATTTAGCATGACTGAGATGTCCTTGTAAGCGGTATGGGCAAAATTTAATGGGTTTACGTGTGTAGAATATAAAATTGTTTCACTTACTCGTTCTCTTGCTTGTGACCATAAATTAGATATAATCGGCTGTATGAGCGAACGAGCTTTTGGAGAGAGCAAAATCGAATAGGCTTATGACTTTTATTTGCTGAATTGTAAGTGGAATATATACTAAGTAAATGGCTATTATTTTCAAAAAAAAAACTGTGTGTTATTAGAAGGTTTATCTTTTATAAACACTTTTTTAAATGTTCGCTAACTTTAGAGAAGAATTTTTCTAATTGAGTTTTTGCTTTTTGCTCAGGCCAACATTCATCAAATATGTTCTTCGATAATTAGCCCAGTAAATTTAGATCAAATTTGTACGAAGAGAAAAAATGTGGCAGGGAACTTTTGATGCAGTTTACTTCTATTTGGCATGTAGGTCATGGATCCAAAGTATCGCTCAAAATTTCATATGGGAAAATTACGCCAACTTGAATTTTAAGTTTTCTTTTTTGGGTTTTTTGCGATTTGCAAGCTAATTTTGCATTTTTCGTAAAAAAAGTTTACACAGAAATGTTTAGAGAATTGAATTTGGCCTGATTTTGCATATATGTAAAAGGTTAAAAAAAAATTATTAATAGTAGATAATTATCAAACATGTGAAGAATTGGTGCATTGTCACGGCTTTCGC
>NW_023479088.1:0-2454 GCF_013731165.1 Rhagoletis pomonella | reverse complement strand
TCCTTCTCTTTTGCTGTTCTTTGGCCTAAAAAGTTTTGTTTGCTGATAAAAGCATTGAATTCTGATTCGCTAATTGTGCGCTGTAGTTGTTGTTGCGCATGATATAAAAGATTTTTCGTTGTTTTAATGTTAATGTTAGTTTGGGTTATTTCAGTATTTAGTATTTTGAAGAGGAAGTTTCTTTTAAACCTTTCCAGATTTTGTGCTATTTTTTCGGATGTGGTGTTAACTGTTGTATTCTTAATCGAATTTTTCAGGTACTGCGGGGTCAGGTCATATCTTTTGCATTCCAATAAGAATTTTAGTTGTTCCGTATGTCTTGCTAGTTTCTGCTTTTGTTTGCTGTAATGTTTTAAAGTAATGCATGTGTGTTCTCCATATTTGAATTGCATGTGCTTGTAGAAATCCTTCATTTTGCTATTTTATAGTTATTGCTGGTATCAAAAAATTTTTCCAACAATTTATTCCGGCAGGCCTTCCGTGATTGTATTAGTTTTTGTTATACTTCAGTTTAAACGAAACATTAAACACAATTCCGCCGAAAAATTCATTTTAGCAGCATTCAATGCAACAAAAGCGTTTCTCAAACTACACAAAAACATTGTTATAACTGACGCGGACAAGGGAAACAAGACAGTAGCAATATACCTTTCCGAATACTTGAAGAAAATGAGCAACCTTATAGAAGACAAAAATACGTATAAAACAACAAGAACGGACCCAACAAACATTCTGCAAAAGAAAAACAACAATATAGTAAACGAATGTATGGGTTGCCAAAGATACACAAACCAGAAATCCCTCTACGCCCAATTGTCTCTTCTGTAAAAGTCCCATGTTATAAGCTGTCCAAATTTGTTGGAGGAATTCTTAAGACTGTGATATCCGAAAAGTACAACGTCAAAAATGTCCTTAAACTAAAAGATATGTTAACAAATGTTTGTGTGTGTGAAGAAGAGGTGTTAGTGTCGTTTGATGTTGTGTCCTTGTTTACAAATATACCGACAACTGTAGCAACCAGGGTTATTATGAATAAATGGGAACAAATTAAAAATATGACGCGGATTCCTAAACATAAGTTTCAAACCATTCTTGACTTTTGCCTCAAAGACAACAATTATTTTATGCATGACAACAAACTCTACACCCAAACTTTCGGAATGCCCATGGGAAACCCTCTTTCTCCAACAATCGCTGATATCATCATGGATGATCTGCTAGACAATACCCTTTTGGAACTCAAAAACGACTACAACATTGAAATTAAATTCATTACCAAATACGTGGACGACATTTTTGCGATTATCAAAAGAAACGACGTGAATAGCATTCTAAAAACACTAAACAAATATCACAGCAAAATTCAATTTACTATAGAAATGGAAGAGAATGCCAGTATCCCTTTTTTAGACGCGCGTATTTTTAGAGAAAATGGCAACCTTATACTGGATTGGTATTCTAAACCTACATCTTCTGGACGCCTAATAAATTATTACTCTTCGCAACCCACCAAATATAAAATTAACACCGCCAAAAACTTTATACACAAAATACTGACAATAAGCCATCCCAAGTTTCACCCAACAAACATAGAAAAAATAAGGAAAATTTTGAAAACCAACAACTACCCTGACTACATAGTACGCGAACTATTAAAACAAAAATTAATGCAAATAGATAATCACCGAAATAAAACAGATAACTCAAAAGCAACGGATACAGCAAAAAAATATTACAGCGTGACCTACATACCTAAGCTAAGCGAAAACTGCAATCACCAACTGGCCAGAGCACAAAACATACCTTTGCATATAAATCCAACTCCACCTTATCCTCAGTTTATACAACAACAAAAAGCCCAATTGACTCCCAACAGAAAAGCAATGTTGTGTATGAAATTCAATGTAAAGGCAAAGAAAACGAAGCCTGTGACAAAGTGTATATTGGAACAACTAAGCGAGCTCTAGGTACCCGGCTAGCAGAACACGAAGCAGATATAAAAAAACGAAAAACAAACACAGCACTAGCTGATTTTAAAAACACTATAATAATAGACCAAGAGAAAAGGGAAAAGACTAGGTACACGCTGGAAAGTCTGAGAATAATGGAGAAAAGAGAAAACCCAATAAATAAAAAGGAAGATACCGATGACATTGCCGCGGCTTATATTTTATGTTTACAAAATTAATTTAAAAGTTTTC
Source organism: Rhagoletis pomonella (assembly GCF_013731165.1). NCBI lineage: Eukaryota > Metazoa > Arthropoda > Insecta > Diptera > Tephritidae > Rhagoletis > Rhagoletis pomonella. The sequence continues at coordinate 253 of NW_023479088.1, read as the reverse complement.
AGTCTTGACTAAACTACCACACAAGATGGTATTGGATATTTAGCAATTAAGATTTAGAAATGTTTAAGTGTTAATACTGTGAGTATTGTCTTGCATCGAGTTAGAATTGTTTGTTTACATATGTTATTGTCATCCAACTATATTTATATGTGAATACGTACATGTATGTATGTACTTGTTTGTGTTTCTCTGCTTTTAATGTTCTTTTTTTATATTTTGTATTTATTGCTGTAACAGACAAAAATAAACAAAC
>NW_023479087.1:0-2454 GCF_013731165.1 Rhagoletis pomonella | reverse complement strand
CCCCATTTTCGAAATTATGTAGCCGGCAAAATTTTCAAGTCCATCATATTCCACATCTTTGAGTGGACTGATGAAATCTTCTGCTTCATGCTCTTCTGCGAGCTACTTAAAAAAATTAGAAATCAAATAAAAACGAAGGGGTAAGGAGTTTACCTCGAGTTCTTCTTCTGCGGATATTTCAATATCGTTAAGTGGTTTGAAAACATTTTCACTGAGCAACTCCCCTTCAAATTTTAACATTACTTCACTTGAAGACTCAACATTTGTTTCCGTGCTCAAAATAGTTTCTTTTCGCCCTAATAAAGTTCATGCATACATTTTAGAATCTTTATGACAACAACAATAATTTCTTTAATTGGTTAAAAAATTACCTAGAAGGTATGATCGAAATCTGTACTTGAATTCGAAAGGTGACGGATGGTCATGCAGCCCTCCTTTCATTTATGTTCAATAACTTCACTAAACTTCACTCATTTTCATACATTTTTGTTTACTTTTACAAAAAAAAAAAAATATTATCTCTGGTGATCAGGTAGCATGAATTTTATGAAATGTCATAATTTTATTAAAAGTCAAATGGTTAGCAACAACAACGAATGTCATTAAATGGAACTACCTTCTTTTTTGTATCATGCCTACTACATACATAGAAGAAAATGAACAAAAGTTATTTGAAGCGTTCGGACGTTCCGATTTTCAATATACTAACAATCGATAATCCTATAGCTTTCCGAAAAAAATTTTATGCGACTGGCAAGAGTAACCAAAACTAGCTTTGGTATTAAAATTTTGACAAATAAAGTAAACGTTACGACTCTTTTTTTTACATGTAAAGTATATTTTGCGTCCGAACGCTTGAAAAAAAAGCACAATTTGTAATTTAACTTTAGACCGTTCCATATATATTTTTATGTTGTTTTTGTTGTAAGGCTTACAGAACATAAGCTGTACTAAATTTTTTTTATAGATTTCCAGTTCTTTTTAATCGTGTGCTACAATAATGAAGGATTTCTGGAAGGTATGGTTTCTTCGAAAAAAAGAAAAATTGAAAGTAGTTGGAAAGCCGCAAATATCTTGAAATGGAATGGACCAATTAGTCCAATATTTTGGTGGATGAAAGACAAAATATGTAGTTATCGATTGACATCTATAAACTTGGTCCAGGCAAAATTCTATTTTTTTGGTCTTGGTTGACACTTTTCAGGAAACACCCATATGTATGTACATATGTATGTACATTGGTTGTGTGACAAATTAGATATGTAAAGTAAGGTTCACTTCTCCAGTGTAGCTCAGGTGCACTTACTTAGCCCTCACCTCTCTAATCTCTTTATCAATTTCTACAAAATCCGTCTCAATTATTTCTTTTAGTTTAACAAAGCACATTACTAAAAATGGTTGAAATCGGACGAAAACCAACCTTTTTACCATGTAACGACAGTTTTCAGACGAAAAAAACATTTTTAATACGTCCGCCGGGTATGTATATGTATAGAGCTCGGTTTTGCCGGAACTTATACTTCTTCACTTATTTACGATAGTACATATGTATTATTCTCTTATTTTTTTGCATGAAATGTCAAAATATTTATAAATGTTAACCTCCTTACTATTCTTCACAAGGTAAAAGTTTTTATTGCTTACAATTGAATATTTATGGCAGTTCGACGAATAGTAGGGCAAGCATGTACTTAATAAATATTACACATTTCCAAATCTAGTATGTAAACACTTTTAGGGCCGTTTTATGAAGTAACCTTTAACTTTAAAGCGAACTTTATATTTAAAGGTTGGATTAAAAATAAGGATATGTCTAAAGCTAAGCATTTATATTATTGGTTTTTGACGTATGTATGTTTCTTGCTTGTAAACCAATTTAAAAACCATAATAATATGCTTTACTTAAGACACAATCATAATTTTAAATGCAACCTTTAAATATAAAGTGAGCTTTAAGGTTACAGGTTACATGAGAAAATGGACCTTAGCCTCTAAAATCTGAACAAAGTAGTAGCGGTATGTAATTGCAAGGGCATGCCAACGCATATGCACAATGTTCAAGTGAACTACTTTTGCTTAAACTTTATCCGCCCCGCCTCGGCGTTGAATTTTTTTCTAAAGCGACAGCAAAAGTTGCGTAAAGTGCAGGAAAATACAAAAGCAGTTTACCTTAAGCATGTAAAATACCAATAACTCACTTTACTTATTTTCAGGGCACATCCTTTGTTGGAGAGTACTATGCGTTTAACATTCGCGAACGGTAACTTTTTGGGAGGAGCGAATTTATGACTGTTTAAAAGTTTTAACTGCAGGACTACCCTGCAGGGAAAGCTACTAGTTGTGAACTAGAATTCTACCGGTTTGCGTTTCAGCCCAACTAGTTCACGTTCTATCCTTTTCCAATGAGAGCGAGTGGTATTTTTAACATTGCGATGTCCTACGAGATGTCAATTG
>NW_023479086.1:0-2454 GCF_013731165.1 Rhagoletis pomonella | reverse complement strand
ATGCATTGTTGTGCGTTTGTTGAATTTTCCTGTCTCGACACACTTGGCTAAACTTGAATGCTCCGCGACAAGGCATGGCCTTTCTTGTCTGCTTCACTTTTGCTACTTTTGTAACTTTATTCGCCCATTTTTTACGGAAAGGAAACTAGGAAAGAGTAGCGCAAGAAAACGGTTGGGCTTTTTTTTTTTTTGTATGTAAGTGAGACTTGAAATTAAAAGTTGGACGAAATAACGAAAGGGAGTGTTCCCGGCGAACGTATGTATTTTTCGTTTAATACTCTGAAAACACTGAGTAACTAAACAAATACTGTAGATGCTTTTACTGGCGCCTGTAGATCGATATTAAAAGTCTTACACACAAGAGGGTATTTTCAAACGCTAAGTTCTGGATTGCCCGCCTCAGTATTTCTGCGACACATTCAAGTGATAAACGAGAAAGCTCCTTAGAAAGTGGGAAGACTCCCAGCTTGCAGCCAACTGGCGCATGTCAAATGGTAAAAGGCAATCCAAGAGATTTATGTATAGCCACGTACCTCTCGTGGAATCACTGAACGACTGCTTAACCTAAGTCGGGAGGATTTAAGAACTATCACTGTCTACCTAAAAGGACGCTGCAAGCTAAGGTACCACCTTTGTTTAATGGGACTTTCTGACGTGATGGACTGCAGGTTCTGTGGGTTGCCGAAGGAAACTTCAGAGCATATGGTAAGGCTATTATCTACATTAGGACATGTCACCCTACAAAGTGTTAAACTTTATAAATATCCTAAGATTTGAGTGACGTCCAAACGGTTATCACAATAGACTTAGTCGCAGCGTTAGTTTTTCCTAATAAAAACAAAAATTTCTGTAAGAAGGAAACTAAGAATTCTAACACATACATAATTATCTTAAAAGGTCTTTGCAACTAAAAAAAAATTAACGAAACAAACTTTCGATCTGAGCTAACAATTCATCTGATAACGCAGCGGTAACTTCAGGGCACCAGCTGCTCAAATTTCATGCAGTATCGAGAAGACGGAAGCAATGCAGGAGGTAAGGTAATTACGCCTGGAGCCAAAACACGTACATTTGATGTAACAACCGAACTGGATTTCCTTAGGGAAGTATTGTGTGGATTAATAGGATGTTCCTGGTCAGTGAACCCCTCAACAATTACACTGAGGAAAAAGTTTAGTTACATCAACTAAATAAAATATCTTTCAACACCAGATTTGGTAAATATATTTACATGGCAATTCTGGGAACTATCTCTTAACTTACTACAGTTTTTCGACCTACAAACGTCTTTAAGCTCTTTACTGTCTCTCAAAATACTAATTGAAAGATTTGCTTGCGAGGAGGTCTTGGCGTTATATTGGTCGCCTTTTAGCAATAGGTTTTTATAAATTAAATTAAATTAATATTTTATTTCTTTTTTAAAACAATAAAAACTAACTGTTAAAAGAACATTAAATATAAAACATAAATAAATAAAGCAAAAATAAATAAAAATGTTTTTTAAATTAAAAGAAATTAGTTTTTTTAAACAATAAAATCTTAAAATTAAATTAGGAAAAGAAAAAATTAAATCAGCAAAATTCAAAAAATTAAAATAATTTTTCACTTAAATTGCTTTGGGGAATGGAATAAATTGAGGACTTTCATGGCACTAATGTACTGAAACAATTGCGTTACCAAATGAAATTAGGTAGATACAAGAGTTGCACATCCGTCATCTTCGCCCAACTGTTGAAGAAGCCTGAGATGCTTCTTCTATAAGTCCGGACAGCGACACAGAAAGTAGTCAATTGATTCGCATCATCATTTGTACTCGTTAAAGCCTTGGTGGAAAGGCACAGTAACCTACGTTAACGCAAGTCAGGACTCTTCCTGCAAATTTATTAAGTTGTATGAGGTCTACTAAGCCTTGGGCATTGACATCAAAGAACCGCATCTGGCCATTTCAATAGCCGATTCGATTTCTTCAATATTGGAATGTCAGTAGGGTGTGTCGTTGATATGGCTCAGTGATGCTAAAGTGGCGCGATATCTTCGCCCAACACTTGACTTGACTATTTAAGATTTTGTTGCTTTTCACTACTTCTTGACTATCAACAAAGATAATAGCTTTCCCGTCTGGAACCATGCTATTCAGTAAACAGCTAGCCACCTTTTCTATAGCGTTTGGTTTATCTGCAGATCCTCCGAGTACGGAATAGTACGGAATAAGAGGAACAGCTTTTATCTGTATTTTAAAGTATGACCTCTGCAGAAATTCGTCTATCTTTGGCCTGCCATAATGCGGCTATATGTTCCTCATAGTTTTGCAGATTCGAAGGTTGTTCCGACCGTTCCTTTTGATGAGTCCGTCTGTGCAGTGTACTGTATCTGCTTCGGATTCACCAAAAAGACCCTCCGGCCTTATCCAACTCATCAGCCCTCTCATTTCGTTTAAGTTCCTATGGCCGGGTC
>NW_023479085.1:495-2455 GCF_013731165.1 Rhagoletis pomonella | reverse complement strand
AAAGTGCTTTACTAGCTTGTGTGAAAGCGTCCAAAATGACCCCTGGGACTTAGCATATAAAGTCGTAACGAAAAGGCTGAAGGCATCGGTTCGACCACAGGTATTATGCCCAAATAAGCTGGAGACGATAATAAAGACGTTATTCCCAATGCAACCAAGTTTTGTGAGAGAAATCTTTCCTGCTACGATGTTCGAGTTTCCCATGGTGAGCACGGAAGAAGTACTTCTTGCGGCCAAGCGATTTAAATATAAAAAATCACCGGGGCCGGATGCAATTCCAAATCGTGTCCTCAAGCTTGCTGTAGCTGCGAACTCTAAAGTGTTCGTCGATAGTTTTAACGAATGCTTTAAAGAAGGAGTATTGCCTGATGCATGGAAGCGCCAGCGGCTAGTTCTATTGCCGAAAACTGGGAAGCCACCAGAAGATCCCTCAGCATATCGTCCTATATGCATGTTGGATACGACTGGCAAGTTGTTCGAACGCATAGGGAGGCCTCTCAGAGACACAGTTCGGCTTCAGAAAGGGGCTCTCAACGGTAGATGCAGCCAGTTTAGTAAAGCAGTTGGCGGAAGAGGCAATCAGTGGCGAAAGGTGGAAGGGAGGAGCAATGGAGTACTGCTTGCTTGTCACCCTCGATGTAAAAAATGCGTTCAACACATCAAGTTGGAAACACATAAACGCTGCTCTACGCAGATTCGAGGTACCCGCATACCTTCGCAAGATTGTAGACAACTACCTAGCAAATAGAGTGCTACTGTACAATACGGAGAACGGTGTCAAAGAACATAAAGTCTCGGCTGGAGTACCACAGGGTTCGGTTCTGGGTCCAATACTCTGGAATATCATGTACGATGGTGTACTCCGACTATCCTTGCCAGAACGAGTGAAAATTGTTGGATTTGCTGACGACATAGCGCTAGTGGTGGTAGCGAAGCATCTAGAAGAAATAATTACCGCAGCAAATAGTTCAATCGTCCAGATCCAAGCATGGCTGGCCGAAACAGGACTGGAACTTGCGCACCAAAAAACCGAGACGGGTTCTAGTAAGCAGTAGAAAAGTCAGAGAAGTGGCGACTATAAAGGTTGGTCAACAAGAAATTACGTCAAAGGCGGCCCCAAAATACCTAGGCATAATGTTTGATGCGAGGCTTACCTTCAAGACGCACATTGATTATGCTGTCGAGAAAGCCGAAAAGGTGGCAGGGGCACTAACAAGGGTTATGCTGAACGTAGGAGGCCCGAAACAACAGCGTAGGCAGCTATACGCAAGCGTCGTGCGCAGTGTGCTGCTCTATGGTGCACAAATCTGGTATGAAGCGTTCAGCAAGACGTCATATGTACGGGAAGCAAGGTCTTTGCACAGATTTTGCGCTATCAAAGTATGCAGTGCATTCCGAACTACGTCCGAAGAAGCAGCACTAGTGGTGGCAGGACTCTGCCCATTGACATTCTAGTGGAAGTGACAGGCCCCAGGCCTATAAACCGAACGAGACGCGAAGAGGTGACACAGAGGTGCTTGCAGCAATGGCAAACGAGGTGGGACCGCGCAGCCAGCGGTCGTTGGACGCACCGCCTCATACCCTCGATATCAAGGTGGGTAAGTAGGGAACATGGGGAAGTGGACTTTCCATTTGACCCAAATATTGACAGGGCATGGGTGCTTTAAATCATATTTATACCGATTTAAGCACGAAGACGATCCCTTCTGCACCTTCTGTGCAAAGGATATTATTGAAGACGCTGAACACTGCTTTTTCGTCTGTCCGAGGTTTGCAATCGAAAGGGATGACTCCAGCAGGAAGGTGGGGAGGCCACTTACGGTTCATAACCTTGTGGATACTATGCTTGTGTCAGAAGATAACTGGTCCGTTGTTTGCAATTTGGCAAGCACAATTTCATCTAAATTGCGTCGAGCGGAACAACTCCGCATAATTTAATAGATTGGCAATAGGCCGCTCC
>NW_023479085.1:0-395 GCF_013731165.1 Rhagoletis pomonella | reverse complement strand
CTCGAGCAGTGCGGCTTAGAAAGTTGTGCTTTCAGACCGCACCTTGAACATGAAATCTAACAATTAAAGCGCATGCGCGGACTGGAACCTAGGGCGTTCCAGCCGCTCAGGTGGCAATCTCGAAAATTTGTGAAATCGATAAATACGCGCGGACTGGAACCTATGGCGTTCCAGCCGCCCAAGTGGCAATATCGAAAAACTTTTGCAATCGAAAATAGGCGCGGACTGGAACCTAGGGCGTTCCAGCCGCTCAGGTGGCAATCTCGAAAATTTTTGAAATCGATAAATACGCGCGGACTGGAACCTAGAGCGTTCCAGCCGCCCAAGTGGCAACCTCGAAAAAATTTGTTTGCAATCGAAAATAGGCGCGGACTGGAACCTAGGGCGTTCCAGCC
>NW_023479084.1:0-2455 GCF_013731165.1 Rhagoletis pomonella | reverse complement strand
CGGAGCATAGTCCAACAATATTTCTAGACTGAATCGTGCAGGTAGGCGCAAAACTTCCTGTGACACTTGCTTCCAGTGAACGCTCCTTCTTAAGCATAAGTCATAATTACGAAGTAAAACTGGGGTACAAAGATTAAATGGTTTAGCTTTACTTAACATCCACAGAGATATAGAAGTTACGAACAAGGAAATATTGAATACAATTTTTTCTTTTAAAAACGAAGCAGTAGAGAAATTTTTTTTTTTTTAATTTAAATAGGAGTGCGATGTTTTGTCCAGTTTTGGCTTTTTGTCTTTTGTTTATTTAATGTTTGATATTTTTGTATAAAAGTCTCAAAGTCCAAACTCAGATTTCAATATTTGTACAAAAGTGATAATAATTCTGGAAATTCTCATCAAAATTTCAATCTAAAGAAAAAATTTTGGCATGCAGTTTTGTAGCCCATTTAATTTTAGTCTAATGAAGTCCAAGTATTGGGCTGCTAAAAAATCTCTTTGATTTTTGCCTTTTTTTTTTTGTTGGCTGTGCGACTAGAATCAAATCAACTACAAAACTGCATACCAAATTTTTTCTAAAGATTCTGATTAAAAACTTTGAAATTTTGGTGAAAATTTACAGAATTTTTATAATTTTTGTACAAAGTTTGAAATGTAAATGTACCTGGTGTTTGCTGTGAAACCAGATAGACTTTTATAAGAAAATAAAAAACATTAAACAAACAAAAGAAAAATAGCCAAAACTGGTCAAAATATTGCACTCCTATTATCTTGTGGACAACTGTATGTAAGCACTCGAATTTATTAAAAAAAGAAATAAAAAAAATATAAGCATATTTGGTGGATTTGATTATATGGTGAAAAAATTTGTTTGCATAAAGGCGATCAAACCTCCGAATCATTTGACTGAGAAGAGGCCATACTTATACATGGACCTTGGCTGACTGTTTCACAGTCTTTTCAACCAGTATCGGCAACTATTTTGACCGCTTTTCCGATGTTTATAGACACCTTGATTTCTACTTGAGCCTGTTCTATACTAGCAGTCCTAGGGACATCGCAATATCTCCATAGGTATAGTTTTCGCTAACATGGACCTTTCGACCTCATCGTCGACATTGTAGAACTCCTGAAATCGTGTCGTTTCATTACTCAAGATTTTAAAAATATCGTACAACAAAATTAACGCGCATACGTTTTTCATAAAAAACGACACACTGTGCGTCGTTGTCGCGGGTGTGTGCGTTGCATATACTCGGCGCTAATTCTGCCGCAAGGTGGGTATGTCAACAAAATATATACGTACATACATATGTACATATAAAACTCGGTATATAATAAAAACAAGTAGCTCTTGTCGTTCGCAATAGATGCATCACAGCATAAATTTTGTTGCTGAACGATATTGCAAACTCGCAAGTAGCAGAAGGGATGGATTGATGCTGCGTTAGCTTCAATATAAATACGTATGTATATTAGCGTGGCCCCTAGTTATATATATGGAGAAAAATAAAAGTTTTTAGATTCTCGGTCCTACCCTTTAGAAATGTGTGAATAGCCTAAAGACTAAAGTATGCAAAGTTTCAGGTCAATCAATAGAGATTTAGAGGTGACTCAAAGCGCTCAAAGTTTCTCATATATTTTATATGGCGAAAAAACTAGTTTTCGTAGAAATGGTATATAATCCTTGAATACCAATATTTTTCAAACGGCAAACTCAGTTTCTCTTCAGGAACTTCAAAAAATATTTCTTAATTGGTCATTTAAAATTTGTTTCAACATTAACGATTTTTTATCGGTTCCCCTATTGTATTTTTTCGGGTTTTGGGGCACCCATAGAAAATAGTTAATCTTAATAAATTATTAAATAAACGATTGAGGGTTTTTTCTGAAAGTCTCCTGAAGAGAAAAAGAGTTTGTCGATGGAAAAATATTGATTTTCTACCAATTCAACGAATAATAGCTTTTTCTCCATATGAAATACATGAGACACTTTGAGCGCTTTGAGCCTACTATAAATCTTTTTTGACTGACCTAAAACTTTGCATAGTTTAGTCTATAGGATGTTCACACATTTTTATTCTTTTCGAAATAAGGGCCACCCTAATGCGCATACATACATACATCCGTACATATTTACATTTACATACATACACACATTTATCGACTTTCAATTCCTTCTCTACCTTACCCCCTTTCCTTTGACCTTCCACTCCATTTTGCCATTGCCGATGCCGTAGATAGCAGATGGGGTGTCTGCGACCATATTGAAACCTACCCACTTAAATGCTGAAACATGTTTTCGAATTCTCCCCCATACCGGCTGTCAAAGCACTTCTTTTCGTCTGCAATATTTTATTTCTAACTATACCTTCAGCAAAGGTAGGCATTTCGAGTGCTTGAATGAAATTAAAAATTGCATTAATGTCTTTCATACGTCCAATTTCCCTAAAATGCT
>NW_023479083.1:0-2455 GCF_013731165.1 Rhagoletis pomonella | reverse complement strand
AAAAATTTCAAATCCGACTGATTTGTTCGCGCACCACGCCACTAACGACAAAAATTACATCGAACACGAACAAATCAGTGCCTAGCTTAAGCCAAAAATAAGACAAAAAAGGAAACATATCACACTTCATTTACTGGCCCTCTCCACAGGATAAAATTTATTGTTGTGCAGCTGTCATTTCGGTCGCTAGATATAAGTTATATCAGTGGCAATATTTGCGTGGGCTTTTTATATCTTGATATAAGCTTCGAAAGCGTATTTTTGCCGGATATAATCGCTTAAAAAACTTAGAAAATAGACTATTTTATGTCCAAGTACATACCCTGCCAGCCACGGCTCACCACTTTCCCCCAAAATTCAAACGATTTACAAACACATTCACAACTTTTTAGTCATCTCACCCACACACTTACAAATTTTTTCGTCGAACTGTCAAAAAATGTGCCTTTGTTAGAGCTACATACCCGATAAGAATTCGTACTCTAACAAGAATTCTATGCGTTAGAGCGAGCAAGTTAGAATCATCAGAGTTTTGATGACAGTATACATACTGTGAAGAAATGCCACTACGAAAACTTTGAAGGTAAGAATACGTATTTAACAATTTTATTTAATTATAATGTAATTTCTTCTTTTAGATTGCAAAACAGCAGCGACTTAGTCACATTCTTAAGGTATGTATTGAGACTTTTTATATGTTTATAAATTTTAATTGATATTTTTGCTTGTTTACAGATTCACTATCAGCACCTTCAACGCTTGCATCTTCATCGCCAGGAGCACCATTAGAACCTTCTGCCCTCAGCTTCTTCATCGCCAAGAGCACCACCAGTACCCTCTACACTCAGCTCCTTCATCGCCAGGAGCACCATGAGTACCTTCCGCCCTCAGCACTTTCAACGCCAGGAGCACCTTCAAAGTGTAGGTCCAACTTGTCAAATTTTGCAAAGTTGTAAGAAAACTTAATTTTTCTGAACCACCATGAATTATTTGCAACTGTTAATATATATCAAAAGAAAGGTAAACCGCTTACCTTTCTTTTGATTATAACACCGTTAAAATTGCTTTACGTTTTCATAAAAACTTTGCAACTTTTGTAAACAGCTATATATAAGCAGTGGAAAAGTGGTAAAATTTGGCAAAGTTGTAGCAAAACAGATTTTTTGTGAACTAGTGTAAATGATTTGCAACTGTTAATATATATCAAAATAAAGGTAAACCGATTACCTTTTGATTATAATATTGTTAAAATCGCTTAACTTTTTTATAGAAATTTTTCAACTTTTGAAACCGTCTATATATAAGTCGAAAAAACGCAATCAAGTTTTGCAAAGTTGTAATGAAACTGAATTTTTGTGAACCATTATAAATCGATTACCTTTATTTTGATTATAATATTATTAAAATTGCTTAACTTTCTTATAGAAATTTTCCAACTTTTTAAACATCTATGTGCAAATGTACTAATAATAAGAAATTAAGCCAGCGCATATGTATGTATGTAAAAATATATTTATTAATGTTAATTTCAAGTTTTATTCATAATATTGGTTATTAAGTATGTATATTATGCATTTTGAAATTAAATTTTGCAAAATAAAAATAAAAACATTTTAGGATTTTTTATTTAAAGTTTCTAAGGTTATTTTGAATTCGCTGTGAAGAGAATGCAACCCTGAGCCGGCAGAAGGGGGCAATGCTAGAAGAGTGCAGCTATATGTTTTCCTTACGAAGTATCTGAATGAGTGCGACAGTGATGCAAGGCTCACGCGTACATTGGCCCATACCAATGTCACCAGTTTTGAAGTGACCGAAACCCGCGGTTTCACCAGATTTTTCACCACTTTTGGCTGGCAGGGTAGTTACAAATATTTTAACAGGAAACAGCTAAATTTTTGCTTTTATATTAAAATATTAATGATGTTGCCGCCCCGAAGTTTTCGTGCAAATGAAAATGTAGCTGTCAAACTACTAAATTGCCGGCAATAGATGGTAAGATATAAGCTCTGAGCGGTCTCCATTGGCATATGTACGTATGTATCAAGATATAAACTTTATTCTGACGGACAGTTAGGTCACAAGGCCATAAGGACATCTGCACTTTTGTTTTTGTAAAGCACTTCAGCATAGGAAATGCCCGCTCACACATGTACATATGTATGTACATTTGGGTATGCACTTACATATGTATACAAGCAAGATTTTCGAGAATTCGATAATTGAACCGATAAATTTCCTAAAATCGCTAAATTGACGATACATCGATGCCAATTTTCAAGGATGTTTTAAAATCGACTTTAGTGTGACTCAGACTTCAATTCAACTTACCCATTATGCTCCTAAAATTTTTTGACTGACCGTGAATTTTATTACTTATTCTTTTGATGAACATTCAGAAATTCTGGGTTTACTCGTATCTTTCGATACTAAAAATGCTTACATAATCATTAAAAAA
>NW_023479082.1:0-2456 GCF_013731165.1 Rhagoletis pomonella | reverse complement strand
TAATATCGTCGTAAACGTGATTAAACCCGCTTTCTTCTGATATGCAACTTGTATACTTCCTATGTATCTGAGAAAAAACATTTAAAAGGAAAAAATACCTTTTTTTTTATAAAAAAAAAAATTTTTAAATAAAAACGCCGTACGGGTTCACTAGTAGTTCATAAAATATAAAAATGTTATTCATTTTAACATGAGTGTACACATCATCGTACACAGGAGCCAATAAATCTATATATAAAAAAAAAAATTACATTTCCTTGGTAATCTTATAACTCAAGAACCGCCGAACCGATTCCCACGGTTTTGCATTCGTTGGAAAGGGCTCGGGCTCCGTGAGGTTTGTAGCAAAGAAAATTTTTTAAAAATAACTAGCGTCTCGAGATATAGACCAAAACGTGGACCTGGGTAACCTTGGGTGTATTTGTTCAATATGGGTATCAAATGAAAGCTGTTCATGAATGCTTTAAGATTGAGCACTTTTCATATAGCTGGGTGACTAGGGTCTAGAGATATAGACCAAAACGTGGACCTGGGTAACCTTGGGTGTATTTGTTCAATATGGGTATCAAATGAAAGCTGTTCATGAATGCTTTAAGACTGAGCACTTTTCATATAGCTGAGTGACTAGGGTCTCGAGATACAGACCAAAACGTGGACCTGGGTAACCTTGGGTGTATTTGTTCAATATGGGTATCAAATGAAAGCTGTTCATGAATGCTTTAAGATTGAGCACTTTTCATATAGCTGGGTGACTAGGGTCTCGAGATATAGACCAAAACGTGGACCTGGGTAACCTTGGTGTATTTCTTCAATATGGGTATCAAATGAAAGCTGTTTATGAATGCTTTAAGATTGAGTACTTTTCATATAGCTGGGTGACTAGGGTCTCGAGATACCGACCAAAACGTGGACCCGGGTAACCTTGGGTGTATATGTTCAATATGGGTATCAAATTAAAGCTGTTCATGAATGCTTTAAGATAGAGCATTTTTCATATAGCTGGGTGACTAGGGTCTCGAGATATAGACCAAAACGTGGACCTGGGTAACCTTGGGTGTATTTGTTCAATATGGGTATCAAATGAAAGCTGTTCATGAAGGCTTTAAAATTGAGCACTTTTCATATAGCTGGGTGACTAGGGTCTCGAGATACAGACCAAAACGTGCACCCGGGTAAACTCAGGCTGTATTTGTTTAATATGGGCATAAAATGAAAGCTGTTATGTCAAAAATATGCGGAAGCAAATAAAAAAAAAATTAAAAAATTCATGAATACCGTTTTTGTGAAAAATAAAATTGTGTAATGCGGACAGTTCTTTAATCTTCTTTAATATAAAAATAAGTAGGGTTTTCCTTCCTGACGCTATAACTCCAGAACGCACGAACCGATTTCCACGGTTTTGCATTCGTTGGAGGTTTATAGCTAAGAAAATTCAGGAAAAATTTCAATAGAAAAGTATATGGTGTGTGAGTATCCCTCACGAAAATAAGTATGTTTCATTTAAAGTAGATGGTGCCGGTGCGTGAAACATTGTTTAACAGCTATTCATTGTACTTTGCTCAGTTAATTTCATGTGACACTAGCGAATACCCGGCGTGCTTCGCTGCGCCTTAAAAGTAATTTTGTTTTGTTACTCCCTCTCACAACATTTGAAAATATTAGTTAATATTGCTGTACATATTTGTATAGTAGGGAGATTTTTTCAAATTATATAAATATACGTTATTTGAATGTTCAATACACGTTTGAGGAAAGGGTGCGATAGTAGACTCCAGTTATAATATTATAAATTAAATTTCCAAGAGAAAGTCGGTTCTTTACATATTTTCTAATTACCTTCGAAAATATATTAACTCAAAAAAAAATAAACAATGCTTCATAGATCGATTTTTTTTAAATCTAACTTCATAAAGTTCTTTAAAAATATTTTGTAAATGAGGCCATAAGAGCTTAGGGGGAGAGTTACAACACAAAAATACATTTAAGGCGCAGCGAAGCACGCCGGGTAATTGCTAGTTATTTTATATTTATGACATTTTTGAATAGCAATAATGAGATCATTCCCATTTTCAGTGTTTAAATAGTCAAAGAGTTCCATATATTTCATTTTAAATTTTTTTAATTTGAAGTTCATTCAATTTAATTTTATTTTAATTAGAAGCCGGTTTCTCTCTTTGCGCCAGGAAACAAACTTTATTCTTAAGATCCTCTCATACTGTAAAAAAGTACCACTTTTTAAGGAGTTCATCTATATTTCCTCATGGCTTAAATAATTTTTCAACTATGCAAAAACTGTGAAAGACTAAGAATTCGCTAAAAAGTGTATCCAACTCTATGGCTTGTATGCAAAACTCTTTTACAGAGTCAGTAAATAGACAAAAAGAGTTGTAGGTTATAGGCAAAAGCCAATCGAATATTGAAACTTATTGTTATTAAAATGAAAGTTATTTTCGAGA
>NW_023479081.1:0-2456 GCF_013731165.1 Rhagoletis pomonella | reverse complement strand
TTTATTTCTTTTCTAATTGTTTGTACAAATTTTGATTTTTTTACCACCTGAGTAAAACACATCGTTTCTTGGTGCTGAATCCAAATCTGGCCGCACAATTGCTATAGTACTAGAATTTTTTAGATATCCTACCCCCAGATTGCCAAAAACACGGGTTCTACTTAGGGCACTATTTTCGTGTGTTGCGATTCGATTTTCCTTTCTCGAGATATAGTAGTTTTAATAGTACTTCGGTCGTCGTAAGCATGAGTCATCATAGCTCAATCGTTATGAGCGCAAACGTTTTGTGTATTGATTTATGTATGTATTCTTGTAAATATTGTTAATTTTTTGCTTTTGTTAATACAAACTGTTATGAAAAAAGCATCCTTAGATTAAAAAAAATTTGGTGCTTTTAGTTTAGTAAAACGCCTTTTTTCCAAGTTTTTGGTGCTTCTTGAAAATGAAAAGTTGGCAACACTGTCGACATGCCATAGCTTACTGAGCGCTTTGTGACCACACGCGTGTTTCACCCATATACGAACAGCGGTAGCGGAGCAATGATTTCCACGCACACAGTCTCATTCATTGAATCGTTTTTATGCAATGGTCGGCATACCCTGCAGAAAATGTGACTAGCCTAGAACTAGCGTAGAATTAGACCTTTTGCCGACAGTACCAGTTCTAACTCAATACCCAAGCAGGCGGCGGTGTCATTGGCGGTGGCAATTGTCGCCCAGTGCATTACTTTGCAACCAGTTTTAAACCAGTTCCATTTTGGACAATTTTTTATTATAAGAAAACGTTTTTGCGATTCGATTTTTGGAAATTTTTGTTCGTTTTTTCTTTTCTTTTACAGATTCCGTTACATAATTTATTAAAAAAAATAAAAAAATATTGTAAGCTGCTCGCAACAATTTAAACGTATTAAATTTGAAAACTCACAACTACCTTCACCGCGATTTGAACTCGCGACCAACGATGGTTGAGTCGGACGTCTTCTCGCTGAGCTACTTTCGTAGTGTACGAGTAGTGAGCATTTGCACATTTACACTGTCCCGCTCTGCATTCCTTTTGCACTACTTCAGAGATAGTTCTGTGATATGTAGTTCGGAACTAGCGCTTTGCCAGACTGTCTCTAAATTTTACTGCAGGGATACTAGCGCATTCAAACGATTCAATAAGTGGGACTGTGTGCATTGCTCAGCTGGTGCTCTTCGTATGTGAAACACCCATGTGCTCAGAGAGCGCTCAGCATTATTTAGGGGTGGCTCACAAGCATGAATATGTTCCGCTCTCAAACCAAATCGTGGTTGCCTCAACTTAGATTTGGTAACTATGACTAAACCAGGTGTTGAAAGAAGGCTTATCTGCATTAGCAGAGCTTAATAACATCCTTTTATGAACCATACGTTAAGTTGAATGGAATTTGTAGAAATATGCTTCAAAAAAAAAATTATTAGTATTTACCAAACCCTTCAACTAAATTTACGATTTGGTACAACCTAGAAGAATATTAGATGCTTTAATATATTCAGTTATAATTACCAACTCATGGTAATAGTTCCCAATCCTTGGTTACAGTTCCCAAATATTGTCAAAATTCGGGAACTAAATATCTTTAGTTGTCAAAACTAATCCTTTATCTCAGTGTAGTTTTAATAAATTGTTTGTTTAATTTCCTATAAAATTAACCTTTAGCTTTATGCATTTTAAGAATAAATCGAAAATTTGTTTTAGAGAATCAATGTGAAATAATTGCAGAAACGATTAATCGGTTTGCTGAGCAACCAAGACGTCTGCTTTTTAAACAATTTTTGTAAAACAAATTGGCAAGTACATATCGTCCACCGCATGCCAGAAATATGAATGTGTAAAGAGGACAATTTTGGGATTTTTTTATATGTCGGGCCCCTCTCCCCCCTACATTCGATCCTGGCGACGCCCATGGTCCGACTTGAATATATACATAAGTATATATGTGTTGTGGCATACTATTATTACTACACTAATGTGTATACATATGTATAAATACTATATGTAAGTGTAAAGATGATCTCTTATTTTTAACTTTTTGTAAAAGTTATATTCAATATTTTGTAAAAATGACTGCGACTATAATATGAATGATTTTCAATTCCATAGTTTTTAGTTTATTCAATTTGTAATTAGCTTTTTAAACTGATATAAAATGAAGACATTTATATTTATTTTTATTTCTAGTATTCTCACTAAAGCAAGACTACAAAACTATTTTGTTAGCATATTTTAATTAACGGTAATAATGTCCTGAAATATCCCGGGATCCCGGGATTACCAATTTAAGTTCCGGAAATCTCGGGATTCACAAAATGGTCCGGGATTGGATGCCTAAGCTGGTACGCAATCTCAACAGATTTCATCCACAAAGTGTGTGAAAGTATCCCAAGATAACCATAACAGCTAAAATATTCCAAAATTGGCTATGGCAAATTTAT
>NW_023479080.1:0-2456 GCF_013731165.1 Rhagoletis pomonella | reverse complement strand
CGTTGTTATTGCTTTAACAAGTATTGTAAAGTGTTTTTACTGTATTAGCAAGTATTGTAAATTGTTTGTTGTGCAATAAAGTTAATTGTACTACAATTCGGTCATCGATCTCATTTATTTAACAATCCAGCGATACGAACCGGAGGATTTGGGAAATCCGGACGAGGGTTCAAGGATAATCGTAACAATTGGTGTCAGAAGTGGGATTGTTAAATAAATCCCGAAGGATAAACTACTGACAATGGCGAAAATTCAGGACTTAAAGATTGAGGAGCTGAAACAAGAGTTGGAAAAGCGTAATTTGGCCACCTCCGGAACAAAAGTGGAATTATTATCCCCTTTGCGGGAGGCTATGGAAGCTGAAGGCATCGACGTGGACAAATACGACTTCCAGGGTAAATCCGACGATGCATCCGCAAAGGACGAACAGAAGGATGAGGCTGCTTGTTCGTCGAAGGATGTGCAGCAGACATCCGGGAAGGTTGAAGAACAGCAAAAGTCTCCAAGTTCATCAACAGCTATGGACTTGAACACGTTATTGGCTGCCATGTCACAGATGTCATCACAGCTGTCGTCACAGATGCAAGCACAGGATACACGCATGTCACAGATGTCATCTCAGATGCAAACACAGTTGTCAGATATTTCGTCGCAGCTACAGGCACAGAAGACACACGTATCACAGTTGCTGGAAGTCCAGGATGCAAAGATTACACAACTGCAGGAGAATTTGGCTAGAGATAACGAACAAATCAAGGATAGACAAGATAAAGTCGAGGCTAAGGTAGAAGAGTTGGAAGGTCGCCTCCGAGATATGCAGTTGAATCGTCCACCTTCTTCGACCAGCGCGCCCAAGGTAAAGCCTCCATCCTTTGACGGCACGATTCCTTTCCAAGTCTTTAAGCTCCAGTTCGAAAAGACGGCTACAGCTAACAACTGGAGCATGGACGATAAATCCGCTGCTCTGTTCGTGGCATTAAAAGGACCTGCAGCGGAAATATTGCAGACTATTCCCGACTGTGAAAGGAACAATTACGATGCCTTAATGGGTGCAGTGGAAAGACGTTATGGTAGCGAGCACAGGAGACAGATTTACCAGATGGAGCTGGAGAATCGCTGCCAGAAATCCAACGAGACTCTACAGGAATTCGCCTCCGAGGTTGAAAGGTTGGCTCATTTGGCAATTGGAGATGCATCTGGCGAGCACCTCGAAAGAGTAAAAAATCCAGAGGTTCATCAACGGAATGCAGGACATGTATACCAAGCGAGAGACGTACGCGAATCCAAAGGCAACATTTGCTGAAACCGTCTCGTATGCTCAGACGCGTGAAACGGCGGCGCTCTTAAGTAGACCAGCCTACAAAGCACATCGCGTGGAAGTGGAAACACCGGACGAGGTTTCAAGGATAATCGTAACAATTGGTGTCAGAAGTGGAATCCTGATCCTGACAGATCGTCACAGGAAAGTGCCACTTATGGTTGGTTACGACAGCCAGTACTGCAGTAGACGGTTAGTCTTAGAGGAAGTGTCGACAATTCCACCAGAAACGGAAGCGGTTAGTTGGGCGGAGGTTGGCAGTGATGGAGACGGAGTGGTTTCATCAGGAGAAGGAAGCGGTTCACTGATACAGGAAAAGCGTGACGGTTCCGCTAGCTCAGTGAAGAAGAGGTCGCAACAAGGAAGTGGTCATGGCGAGCCAGGTAGTGTTTCCGGCAGGAGGAAAGCCACTGAACCACTTTGGAATGGTGATACGCCGGTGGCCGGAAATGGAAGCGGCTGTGGTAGCAGTAGGCGCGCTTTGAAGTTCCCGAAAAAGGTGGTCGGAAAAGGCGAGCAGTTAAGCCGGAAGCCAAGGTTGAGATTATACATGTCCGGTCAATGAAGTTAGCATCGGCGGAAGAGCGAGATACGAAACGACGGCGGAAGTTTCAGCGTAAGGATCCGAATGTAGGAAGATGTGCTAAAGGCAGTGCAGCACGAAGGCGGGAGTCTGGGTGTCATGGACAGATGATGCGGCATAGATCTGGCGAAAAGGGTGCCCATGAGAAGAGACATGGTCTGGCCAGTGGCCGGCAGAAGCACGACCATGTGAGATGGTGCACCACCGGAGATAAGCTGGAAGCAATGTCCAGTAACGCATCGAGCCGAGAGGAGCTACAGGAAGGTGATTCGGTGTTGTTGCACATGCCGCAGCCGAAGAAAGGCTTCACCTCCGAACAACATCTTGACTGGAAAGATCCGTTGACGACTGACAAACGGCTGAAGGACGCAGTGCATCAAATCCAGACATTGGGGAGAAAACCCGAACCAAGATGGAAGTGGTCCACTTGGAAAGACTTGCAGCGGTTGGAGCGGCAAGTGTGTCTGATCGGGACGATCAGACTTAGGTGGAGGGCAGTGTGGCGAATACTGCGGCAACACAAAGCGAACAACGAGAAATAGGCAGAATGTTCGA